>NW_018735517.1:0-45994 GCF_002204515.2 Aedes aegypti | reverse complement strand
CGTCTCTCTGCCCTGGAATTGCACAAGAATTCTGGAATTGCGCAAAAATTCAATCCCATGATATGTGCTCTGCCAAAAGATGATGTAACAGTTTATAAAGATTTTTTAAGGTAAAGATGCGGTAAAATCACACATTGAATTTTCAAGAGCACAAATCCAAAGAACTAATCAGCCGTCACCACCAGCTGCTGGCAGCGAGTAACCATCGATCAAATTTTCAGTGTGAACGGCTATCTGGTTCTTCAGATTTGTGTTCGTGATAACTTGAGATTTTAAGAGAGGTCCTTACAAATGTCTTTGTTTTAAGAAATTCCTTCCCAGTTAATTTGCTGAATGTTTCTCCACAAATTCCTTACTGCCCATTAAAGCATAACTGGCCCATATTGATTTTCGAACCAACACTCATGTTCTGATAAATACTTTACTCTGCATATAAAAATTAACCCATTTATTTTGATAATGTTGTGGAAATTTCTAAATAAGTGTAGTCCCATATTGAAAAAATAGGCACAACAGTTTCTATATGAACTTTGAAATCCATGAGCAGCTGCAGACTTGAATTATGTGTGAAGTTTATATTTTTTGCTGATCAATAAAGCAAAATAAGTAATCTGTGTGGTTATGCCAAATAAATATGGCATGTGGAAGTGTACTAGAAAAATATTAAAACTTTTATGAGAAGAAACATCAAACTATTAGCGTTATTTTCTCAATGCCTACTTTTCCTTATGGGTCAATTATGCCTTTATGGGCACTTACCGGTATGGTATCAGGTATCAGAAGGCCGGCTCCACAGGCACGTTCCCCGCCATTTGGGAGATTTGTGCCATCGCCATATTTGAGCCTATTTCATCATCTACCCGATGGGAGAGGAAAGGGAAGGGAAAGATGGGAGGAAATAGGAGTGGGTCCCTTGAAGAGGGAAGATCGCATAAGCGAATTGAGAGCATGTAGCTCCATACCACAATGGGTTCGAACAGCGCCCAAAAAGGGCACTGCAAAACGCATGAGCGTAAAGAGAGCCTATAGCTCATTACCACAGCGGGTTAAGAATAACAGAATGGCCTGAAGATTCAGGCTTCTGAATTCAGTTTCACTTAATAAATGTTTACCAAATAATTGGAAACGCATTTGCGCATAAACTGGGCAGTTGCATATCAGGTGATACGAAGTTCCATAATCGGAGTCACAACCATCACACACAAATGAATCTCTCTTTCTGGCAGAGTTCTGGGAAATCCTGAAGTCAAGGGAGATATTCTGCTGGATTTCGAGGAGAATTTTCAAAAAAAAAAAAAAAATCTGATAGAATCATTTTTTTATTAATTAGAGGAATTACCATATAACCATCCATCCCTAGAGAAAAATATATACAATCACTTATTTTTCGTTTTTTTTTTTCGTTTCATTTCTTGAGAAACTTACAAGAATCTTTTCATGCTCAAAATAGAAACACTTTAAAACAGTGTTTCCCAAACTTTTTTGACTTTGCCCATGTGAGGCCAATATATTTTGGAATCGCCCCCCCTTATATGTTTTGGAATATTTTTATTGAACGATACACTCTGCAAAAAACTTGATCAGTATATTACAATAATTGTATCGACGATCGGTTAAGTTATTAAGTTTACTGGTGTAAAATGTGTGGATTGATGCTATAATATAACCAAAATCACCTCAATTCGTATATCCGTGAAAAAATCCTTGACTCAAGAAAACTGCAGATTCAATAAATGACAATTATTAATATGATGATCTTGTCAGTAATTTTTTTATACTACATCACAAGCTGCTGGTATAGATTTTACTGCACTGTATAGATTCAGCTTACTTTCTGCACCTTTCGAAACTTAATAATGCAATTCAATAATTCAACCAAACAATTGAAAGGTATTTTCTGTCGAATTATCTATTGTTTTTTAAAGTTTCTAAAATAAGTTCTAGAAATTTTAAGTAATAAATGATTGACATCTTTAAAACGCCAAAACTGAGAAAAAACATTGAAAAAAAAACATCACCTTTCACTGCAGTGTGACGTAAAGGGGTTTTTTAATTAAAAAAAAATCAGATTTTTTCCAGTACCTCTGGTTTTAATCCGATATTAATTCAAATCAATTATTAGTTTCATGATGTATGTTTTAAGCAATTGAGTGGCTTTAACGTTGGCACTTAATTTTTGTTGGTCAAATTCATCTGAAATTAGTTCATTGAACAGTTCGTACTATAAGTAATGTTTTAATTGATCATAACAGAATATCAAAACAAGTTGTTAAAAAACTTTGCCTATTATGACCCGGGTATCAAAAATTGTTACATTAGCTGGCCAATTCTAACGTTCCTTCACAAATAAAACATGAAATTATATCTTTTACAATTTTGAAGCAATTTATAAAACTTTTTAAAAATTTCCACATGCAGATAACTTTTTTAACGTTATCTATATAAATTAAGTAGATCTGAATATGTTATCTTTTAAAATTTCAGTTCATAATTCACAGTGATCACAAAAGCTTTAAAAACCTGAATGCTTATCAAACACATTTCGTCATTGAGATTGTTTGACCAAGTTTTGTCTATCGTAATTACAAATTGATCAGGTACACATACTTACTTTACTTTTGCCAGCTCTACGTCCTTCAAGACATGACCTGCGCGCTGCGCCAAAATGTTACGCCAATTAACTCAGTCCATGGGGGCGGTCCATTTATTACTTAAGACAATTTTCGGGGTTTTTCAACCACCCCTCCCCCCATGGTAAGATTTTTTGTATGAAAATTAAAAATAAATTGTATGGCGCGTAAAATCTCATAAACCCTTACGTAATTAATGGATAGCCCATGGCTGCTACCTCCCACATTTCTCGATCGCCCACACTTCCAAGATCCTGCTCCACTTGGTCAAACCACCTAGCTCGTTGCGCTCCCTTTCGTCTTGTACCGGCCGGATTTGAGATAAACACCATTTTGCGGATTGTTGTCCGGCATTCTCACAACGTGCCCCGCCCTTCGTACCTTTCCAGCTTTTGCGACTTTCTGATACTGGGTCACCGTAGAGTTGCGCAAGCTCGTGGTTCATTCTTCTCTCCATACGCCCTTCTCACAAACTCCACCGAAGATCTTCCTAAGCACACGTTGTTCAAAAACTCCTAGCGCTTAAGTCCTCTTCGAGCATTGTCCACGTCTCATGCCGCAGAGGACTACCGGTCTTATCAGCGTCTTGTACATGGTACACTTAGTACGGAAGTGAAGTTGACCAGACCGCAAGGTCTTGTGGTGTCCGTAGTACGCACGACTTCCGGCAATGATACGTCTTCGAATTTCTCTGCTGCAGTTGTTATCCGACGTTATCAATGATCCGAGGTAGACAAATTCGTCCACCACCTCGAACTCATCCCCGTCGATCATCACGCGTCTGCCAATGCGAGCTCAATCGCGCTCGGTTCCTCCAGCCAGCAGATATTTCGTATTTGACGTATTTACCTTCAATCCAACCCGATCTGCTTCACGTTTCAGCCTGGTATACTGTTCAGAAACCACCTGGAACGTTTTTCCGACAATGTCAACGTCGTCAGCAATGCAGATGAACTGGCTGGATTTATTGAAGATCGTTCCCCGCATGTTGAATCCCGCCCGTTTCAGAACACCTTCTAGCGCAATATTGAACAGGAGGCAGGAAAGACCATCGCCTTGTCGAAGTCCTTTGCATGTTTCAAACGGGTCCGATAATGCACCCGATATCTTCACACAGCACTGTACACTATCCATCGTTGCCTTGATCAGTCTAGTCAGTTTCCTGGGAAAACCATTCTCATAATCATCCATAATTCTTCGCGATCTGTCGCAACATAAAGATTTGGTCTGTAGTCGATCGCCCGTCTACAAAACCGGCTTGATAACTTCCCACAAATCTGATTGTCAGTGGCGATAGACGGCGGAAGATGATCTGAGAAGCACTTTATAGGCTGTGTTAAGAATGGTGATCGCTCGATAGTTCTCACATTCCAAATTGTCACCCTTTTTGTAAACAATAATGCAGTTCTCTCAAGAAATCCCTGAGCAAATTGCACTAGAAATATTTGAGTAGTTTCACAAAACAAAACTAAAAATCGCTAGTATCTTTACAGGAATGTAAGATTTTTTCAAAATGTTATTAGGTAGACAATATTAAAGACTTTTAAATATAATATTTTCGAGAGCGTTGGGAGCAACGTCATTGATTTCAAGAAAAGTCTAGAGAAACACTTGGAGAATTTTCCATCAAAAAGCAGATAAAACTGCAGAGAACTTTCATAAAAAATCGCTAAGAACATTTTCTCAATAGCTTATGAAAACCTTGTGGAATTTTAGGAGGAATCTTAAGAGTAACACCTGAAACTAAGTTGACCCTTGCCAGAGAGATCGTAGCAAGTCATGCGCGCTGATGGCAGCTCTCTGATTTTCCTGTCACGTTTCTCTCGGTACCGCGATATTTTTGATTTGACTGCTGGCGCTATGCCACCCGGCATTTATTATGAAAGTACGTATTATAGTGAAGTGAAAATAGTGGATAGTCGACCAGAATATATATATTTTTTTATCAACACCCGGGACATTTGCAGTACTCCAGGTGCCATAATTTAGTGTGATATTTAAAATAGAAACGTATTGTTGACCAGGGTTGGGAAAAAAATCGGAAATTCACTCTACAGTAGCCAAACAAAGCCAATCACAGTCAGTGAATCCAATGAAACTCACACCCATCGCTGCTGTAGGCAAAATGCCTTGAAAATTGCAAAACACCCATTGCTAAGGGCAACCCAAATTACTGTAGAAAAATGTTCTATTTCCCGCTGCATTTCCCGCATTTAGAGCCTTCAATGACACTCATGATTTAGAAAATTCGTGCACCCAACAGAGGCTACTTGATGAGATTCACGTTTTTGAACTACTGTACTGGAGAGCCACGTGATTTTTGCGAAAATTCAAGCCTACTACTATTACCATTCCCAGCACTGTTGTAGACTCTCTGGACGCAAAGATCCGAAGAACATAAAGTGATGGATTAAGGTGCAAGATAAAATGAGGCTTATGTCGAAAATGTAAAAGCAGTTTTCGCCCTTGAAATCAACAAATCGGAAAAAATAAGAACACACAGCCTTTTTATTTTGCAAATAAAACAGCTATGTGTTTTTTATTTTTCCGATTTGTCGATTTTAACGCCGAAAACTGTTTTTTCACTTTTGACATTTGCTCCATTTTTACTTGGGCCTTCAGGTATCAGGTATCAGAAGGCCGGCTCCAAAGGCACGTTCCCCACCAGTTGGGAGATTTGTGCCATCGCCATATTTGAGCCTATTTCATCATCTACCCGACGGGAGAGGAAAGGGAAGGGAAAGATGGGAGGAAATAGGAGTGGGGTCCCTTGAAGAGGGAAGATCGCATAAGCGAAATGAGAGCATGTAGCTCCATACCAAGCAATGGGTTCGAACAGCGCCCTAAAAAGGGCACTGCAAAACGCATGAGCGTAAAGAGAGCCTTAGCTCATTACCACAGCGGGTTAAGAATAACAGGATGTCCTGAAGATTCAGGCTTCTGTATTCAGTTTCACTTAAATAAGTGTTTACCAAGTAATTGGAATCGCATTTGGCGCAAAACTGGACAGTTACATATCAGGTGATACGAAGTTCCATAATCGGAGTCACAAACTATCACACACAAATGAGTCAGCACGCTGAATATTTGCCATGTGATAGTTGAGTCGGCAGTGGCCTGTCAACGCTCTGACCAAGAGACTGCAATTCTGCTTTGACAGATTGTTAAATAACTTCGCCACCTTTGGAGGATGGCTCAAGTAATATACAATTTTGTTTGACGACACGACTCCAAACTATTCCAATATTGCTTGTGCTGAGTTGCCGCCCAAGAGTTTATCTGAAGCTTCACCCAGCACTTCGAAATTGGAATAGCCGGCTCAAGGGCCAATGAAGTCATGCGATGCTCCATCGCGAGCTAGCTCATCAGCCAATTCATTTCCAGCGATGGAAAGAATGGCCAGGGTACCCATACAAGGTTTACAGAGTTGACTGATTCAGTTCCTCAATTTGAGTTCGACATGCGATAACAAGCTTCGACCTTGAGTTGGCCGAAGCGAGAGCTTTTATAGCAGCCTGACTATCTGAACAGAAGTATATGACTTTACCCATTACGCGCTGTTGAAGTGCTGATGCACTCCACACATAAGAGCAAATATTTCCGCCTGAAACGGTGCAGTTTCTACCAAGTGAGTAAAACTGATTCAGCCTTAGCTCACGAGAATATACTTCCTGCACCAGCTCTACCTTCAAGAAGGGAGCCATCAGTGTAACATACTATATTGTTTGATATACTTCTTTCCAAATAGCCAGACGTCCACCTCTTCCCGTGAAGGGAATTGTGGTTGGTAAATGTCCTGTAAGGAAAGTTACAAGCAATTGTGAGATCACTTGGAGCAAGACAATTTTGTCCCCATTCACCAAAAGTGGAAACAACGAAGTGTGTGTAGATCTACGATTCACTGGATTTTTCTCCAGTAGATCCAGTACCCATAAACGGTAAGAGCAAGAAAGTGCTTCTTGTTTAAGATATATGTGTAGTGGCGCAACGTCGAAAAGGGCCTCGAGCGCTGCTGTGGGAGTTGTAGAGAACGCACCAGACATCGCCATCAAGCACATCCTTTGGAGATGGCCCAATTTTGATTGGATTGTTCTCACTTCGCCCTTTTGCCACCACACAAGACATCCATATGCCAATATTGGTCGAACAACTGTTGTGTAAATCCATTTGATATATTTGGGTTTGAGGCCCCAAGTTTTACCAAAGGTTCGCCGGCATTGACCGAAGGCCATACAAGCTTTTTTGACTCTGAAATCAATGTGAGCTGTCCATAAAAGTTTGGAATCTAGAATGACTCCGACATACTTTACTTGATCAGTCACACTAATCTCAGTGCCAAAAAGACGTAAAGGTCGAATTCCATCGCGGTTTCGTCTTTCCGTAAAAAGAACAATAGATGTTTTATTCGGGTTAACCGAAAGGCCATATTGGCGACACCAACTCTCGACTACCTGAAGAGCACTTTGCATCAGGTCGAATAGGGTGCTTATGCACATACCAACTATCAGAGCTAGATAGTCGTCGGCAAATCCATAAGTTGGAAAACCGCAATTGTTGAGTTGTCTCAATAGCGTATCTGCTACGAGATTCCACAAAAGTGGTGACAAGACTCCCCCTTGGGGGCATCCGCAAACACTCAATTTTCGAATCGCTGCTTGACGCAATGTCGAGAAGAGATGTCGGTTTTTGAGCATTTGATGAATCCAATTGGTAATCATTGTAGGTAGCCCATGGTTTCGTGCGGCTTCCAATATGGCATCGAAAGACACGTTATCAAAGGCACCCTCAATATCCAAGAAAACACCCAAGCACGATTGCTTCTGAGCGAATGCTTTCTCGATATCGTATACAACTTTGTGTAAAAGAGTCACAGTGGACTTTCCAGATTGGTAAGCATGTTGATTCACATGAAGAGGCATGTTTGCCAAATAAACATCACGGATGTGATGATCGATAATGCGTTCCAGACATTTCAGAAGAAAAGAGGTCAGACTGATTGGTCTAAAACTCTTCGCTTCCTCATACGACGAACGTCCTCCTTTTGGGATAAACTTTACAGTAATATCACGCCAGGATTTGGGAATGTACCCGGTAGCAAAACTGCTTACAAGTAGCTTTTTCAAACATGTTTGATAGACTCAAATCCCTTTTGGAGCAGAACAGGATAAATCCCATCCGCTCCTGGAGATTTGAAAGGAGCAAAACTATTAAGTGCCCATTGAATCGATTCAGTAGTTACGATACTGCGAGCCGAGGCCAGAGACTCGTAACTACATGAAAAGACATTTGGTTCATCCGTAGATGCTATGTCCACACATCCGGGGAAGTGTGTATTGAATAAACATTCTAAAACTTCTTCATCGGAAGAAGTAAAGTCACCATTAGGTAAGCGAATTTCGTTCACTTGGAAATCCTTAGATTTTGCAAGGATTTTGTTCAACCGACTGACTTCACTCAAACTGGAAACATTTGTACAAAGGTTTTTCCAGCCGGATCGTTCAGCAGAACGAAGAGCCTTCTTGTAAGCCTTGCGAGCTGACTTGAACGACTCTGATACAGCTGAACGGCGTCTGTTCCAACTCTTTCTACATTGTTTCCTGAGTCTAGTCAGATCGGAGTTCCACCATGGGGTCCCTCTTGTAGTCTTTACAGACCGCAGAGGACATGCTTCTTCAAAAGCTTCCATAATGTAGGATGTTGTAGTATCCACGGCATCATCCAGATCACTTGGATTTTCAATGGACGGAGAATATCCATGAAATTTGGTCGCAACCAATTCAATGTAGAGTTCCCAGTTTGTTGACCGGGGATTCCTGAAACGCAAAGTCTGCGCAGTTACATTTGAATGTTCAAAGAAGATGTAGCGATGATCAGATAATGATTCCTCATCTGATACATGCCAATTCGTCAACTCGTGACTGATTCTATTCGAGCAGAGCGTTATGTCTAACACTTCTTCTCTATTAGAAACCATGAAGGTTGGGCGATTGCCTTTGTTAAGTAATCCAAGGTCTGTACTACTTAAGTATTCCATCAGACTGGAGCCTCTCAAATTGATATCCGAGCTGCCCCAGATGATGTGATGAGCATTGGCATCACTGCCACAAATCAGCGGAAGGCCTTTTGTTACGCAGTGTACCGAACAACTCGTTTGAAGTCATCCCGTTGGGGATGGTTCAATCCAACTGTGGTAAATATACCGAACAATAGACGTATTTCCTGTTGAGGTCACCAACAGAAACATCGATTGTGACAGCACATACATCTCTGGTAGTTAACTCAGAAATGAGTGTAGCAAACGATTGCTTTATTAACGAGCACGCATGCGCGGGGCATGGAGCGCGAGTTTGCCATTTCAAGCTTGCTAAAAGTAGCAAAAACTGGGTCCACAAGGTTACCTAGATAGAAGTTCCCTCTACGAAAGTAGGGTTCTTGTACTAGCGCCACTTGGGCTGCACCATTTTGCATGAGTCTGCAAAGATTGATCGTTGCTGTTCTTTTATGCTGAAGATTGATCTGAGCTAACCTAACCGTAGCCACTACCCAAACTAGGCAGGATTAAGCTTTTTGCAATCTCAGCACGAAAAAGACCAGCAACGAAAAAACCAGATCGGTATCTATTTAAAGACGCCAAAGGCGAAAGAGCACAGAATACACTGTGTAAAACGCATAATGCGAATCCATATAGGTGATAATTTAAATTAAATGTCAACATATTCATAATCCCACCCTTATTAAGCCTCAAGATAGAGACTGAAGAAGGGCAGCCGATTATCTCGGAGAAACACAAGGTCACCTGCACCATTGCTCCGGGTAGCACAGGAAGGACTCAATACTGTGGAGGGCGCCCTGGTACCCCACAGGCTCCGTTTGCGGTTAGGTTTTATTTAGACCCCCCTAACCATTCATTCATAGGCACGGTACGCATCACACCATAAATTAGGGGTCACCTGTGAGGTGGACTTTTACCACCGGAACAGGCAGTCCGTAGTGTTAATTCTTAGCCAGTTGAAACAACCGCTACCGACACTACGCGGCTATCTAGGCTGCTCGGGAAAAGGAGGTTAATATTGATGATTAACTCCTGACGTACCCAAGCAGCCATCGCAAAGATCCGAAGAACATAAAGTGATGGATTAAGGTGCAAGATAAAATGAGGCTTATGTCGAAAATGTAAAAGCAGTTTTCGCCCTTGAAATCAACAAATCGGAAAAAATAAGAACACACAGCCTTTTTATTTTGCAAATAAAACAGCTATGTGTTTTTATTTTTTCCGATTTGTCGATTTTAACGCCGAAAACTGTTTTTTCACTTTTGACATTTGCTCCATTTTTACTTGGGCCTTAATTGCCGAAGATGTATAAGTTTGTGGTTTTTACGAAAGTTCCGACGTACTTATTAGTGAAATTATGGTATGTAAAATTGTGTTTGTTGGACAGAGACAGTGGTGTTGTGCAGTATGCAGTTTTTGACCGGCGTTCAAGTTTCCACACGCCGTACTTTTACAGGAGCTTGCAGGTGCATTTAGTGAGTTTGTTCCTTTATATAGGAAAGCTGTTTAGGCAACAGCTCAAAGGAAAAGTTGGAAAAACTGTTGGTTAGCATTCTGAAGAATTTTGAGAAAGAATTCTTTGTTTGGTAGCTTTGAAGACAATTTTGGTAAGATTCCTAGAATTTATTGTACTATTTATTAGAGAAATCCTCAGTAATGCCATAAAATTCTACACATATCATTAAGGAACAACTGGATGATAATTCAAACTAACTAACAGACTTTATGAGATTACGTTTAGTATAACGTGCGTTGAGTGTCTCACTGATAAATGTTTAGAACAATTTCTAGAAGATTGGTTGGCGGAATTCTTCATAAGATTTATTTAACAATTTGATAGACATTCTTCGATTCTTCTTTTTCAGCTACTTATAGCTTCTAAGCCCGGGAATGATTTTCCGTGGGAATTCCAGCAGCAATACAGTGGAAACTTGTATAGGAAGTCTTAGAGAAAGCACTGCAAAAGTACGGATTAATAATTCTTCAAGAAATCCTGTGGTAATTATAAGCGGAGCAATCTCTAAAAGTACTGGACTAGAGTCAGTTAAGACCAAATCAATCGCAGAAGGGTTTGTAGAAAAGAAAAAAACAAGTAGGGCTATCCCAATACCCTGATAGCCTCGAGAAATATCATGAAGAGCAAACACCATATAAAATTCTGCCGTTGGTATTGCCTTGCGAATTGTTCCATAGCGATGTTTGGCATTAAAGTAATCAGTGACGAATTTTTTTGACTAATTACGAGCCAATTTCCGGAAATAAGTTTGAAGTAAATTCCCATTTGAATTAAAACAACTCAAACGGTTACCCCAGGGAAGAAAATTTGAAGGGGAGGAGTTGAAATTACCTGCAACAACATTGACATACGAATTTCCTTGAGTATTTTCATTTGAATTTAAAAGATTTGAACGGTTACCCAACGGAAAATACTTAGCTTGTGAAGTAGCATGATTTAAATTAACCTGATGGGTATAATTACTATGCAAGCATTCGTTAATCGAAAAATTAGATTTTTTGGAGATTCAGCCTGGGGAATTCCTTTGATGAGAAACGTTACCGCAGATCTGCCTGGTACGGGCCTCAACATTTCGTTTGCGCGAAAGGCAATCCCAAAAATAAGACCTATGGTTGCCCCGCAATTTGCGCATACACACTTTTTGGTATATCCCTTCACAAGACAGATGTCCTTAGTGTGATCAGAACCTGCGCAAACCATGTGGTTAGCTTCCATGCGGTAATGTTTTGTACCATGACCCCACTTTTAGCACCGACGGCACAAGTTTTGCTTTTTATTTTTCGAAAGTTAATGTTAAAGTTAAATAAATAATATTCCTGAGAAACCCCTCTCTAACGAATGCCAGATTGGGTTCATTTTTCATAATGATTACTTGGTCTGGGAAAAAATCATGTATTCCATTTTTGATCTCTTCAGGTGACTAATAGTCACTTGAGAGACCTTTAAAGGCTACCTTGAACAAACGTTCAGTTTTCTCGTCATAAGTAAAACAAATGTGCTTCTTCTCTTCTAGATATTTGAAAAGAAGTTCGCGGTCTTTAAGAGTTTCCGGCAAACGTCTCCTTTCTCATCGATTTGGAAGGAAACCTTGATTCCTCTAATATAGTTAAAGATCGCCTGCATAAATCCTTCAAATTTGGAACAACTGATCACGATAGGTGGCACTCTTTGTTTACTCACTTGAATGAAAGAAGTTGAAGCTAGAGATTGCTTCGATTTGGTGTTCAGAAAATGTGTCTAAATCATCGAACTGATTGCTCATTTCGATGCAATTATCAACATTCACCATTTCACCCTTACCATCTTACATCGTAAGTAACTGTCTCGAAAATGACTTTGATCCCAGGTCTTCGGTTGACAGGCGTGTGTTTCAACTACTACACCATGTCCATCTATTGCTTAAGTCATCATTTTTATTACTAAAACCAGACCAGAGAAAAACTTTTCTCGTGATGCACAAATAATTTGGGTAAATCAATAGAGTCCTATGTAAGACTATAAAACCTTTTTCCAGCCCATTTCACAGCGAACGATATTTAAAACGATTATCCTTGATGTCACCCCCAAAATCGCACAACTTGTCTCCCATTTCCAGTAAACTCCACAGAAAACCGTTGACTCATTATGGGAAGTTATTTGCACAACCAACAAATTTTCCTGGTAAAGCCGTTACTAGGCACAATATGTGTCCCTTTTTACCTTTCGCTATTTTTTGTACTGTCCCAAATCCTCCCCTACCTTAAATTCTATAGCCTGAATGGCCTTGATTTTCCAGTTGACTCACACAAAAACACCGGAGACCGATAGCATCGCAGTATAGTTCGTCATTTCCTTTTTGAATTTTTCACAACTGGAAAAGGGGAAACGTTGTCATAGCTGTCGGGCGGCGGAAGCAGTTCTGATGAATTGTGACTGGAAAAACACGATACGGATAAATTATTACAATGTTCCGGTTTTGAATCTTTTGGAAGTTAAAACCTTTAATTTCGATGTCTAATTATTACTCTGATAAGCAATTTCCAAGTGGAGACCAAATCACGAAGTAGAAAAATGTCTGAATCTGATATCGTGATCCAGACTGTCAACAAATCTAATAATGCACACAATAGCAACAACTGACGATGACGTTATTTCTATTTTCTTCAGGACAGCGACATCATTTTTTTTTTCTTCTCCCGTGACGCACGAATGAAATCCAGATTATAAAATAGGACATTAATTTATGATGGTACACAAAATGCTCCTGCTACATTTATAGCATTGCTGCCAACAAATTGACACAGTCTTGTCTCGAATAAATAATCCAACGCGGCCTCGCTATAAATATGAAGACTGCTTTATTGTGCTTTAAAATGCCATTTTTAAACTTTCATTGTGCCAAAAAGATATATGATTTATGAATTTTCTTTTCTTCTCTCTATTATCTGTTCTTCTTTTATTTTCTTTTCCCTATTTTTTATTTTTTCTTTTCTCTTCTCTTTTCTTCTTTTCTCTTCCCTTTCCTTCTCTTCTTTTCACTCCACTTTCATCCTGTTTACCTAGCTTTTTTCCTATAACTTACATTTGTAGATTTGCTATTGATTTCGATGATGCATTGTTCGAATCTTGTTACCCGAAATGCTACTGTTCCCCCATAGAACCTCCTAGGTTTAAACTGTTGCTCTCCAGCGCGAAAGACGGGTATCAGATTTACTTGAAACCGAGTGCGTAGCGTACCCTGGTGGAATGGAATAAGAGTCAACTTGTTGTTATTTGGACTGTTTTCCGAAAATTTGATTACGATGGCGAGATTTCGTTGATGAATTTATCGCCCTAATCTTATCCGGGGGGAACTGTGGTGAGGGAAGCAATGGAGACTGCATAAAGATGTCGTTCGTTGACTTCGCGCTAGCACTGGATATAATAGTATAATGTCTGAAGCAGGGTGCACATTTTACAATATGATAAGTTTTTCGAACTGAAAAGAGGGAGTTTAAAGTATGTGTGTTGATTGTTTGGATGGAAAATGCTATGTGTCGCGTACGGACATAGCCATTATTTTAAGCTGGTATGATGGTTTCAATTTTGTTATGGTCATTGTGATTGAATTAGCACTTGAATGAACGTTATTTATAGAAATTTAATTTAATTTATACTGACTGGATCTACTGATCAAGCAATTGAAACATGACATTCCATGTCAGAATCATTGGAGAAGGTTTAAATTTTTCAAATAAATCCAAATATCATGAGAAAAATGTAGTAGATTTCCAAAATTAACTCATTCAAAATAAAACGACAAGCAAATCCGATAACTAGTAAACTGCCCATAAACGCATAATTGTCCCATGTGCATAGGAAACCCAGCAAACATGGGACTGACATGCATTTATGGGCAGTAAAACAACGATGTCACTGGAATAGCACACTTACATACCTAGACGGCCATCGAACAACGAATCATTTTTCAATTGCGAATCATTCTTCAATGTCATATTGATCCCAATTGATTCGTTGGTCATTGTGTTAGCCAACCGTGTCTCTGGAGAAAAATAGAAACTCAAAAAAAAAGAAAACTGGAAACGATGTCAATGTCGCTATGATTGTAGTCACCCCTTTCAAAAAGAAACATCATGAGCAAGTCCGAACACTAGGTAAAAGAGACATTTTCCAATGGTTTGCTTTCTTGGAAAATTGCTGGTAAGTGAATATGTTGCATGTTGTATATAGCTGCTGGCTTTTTCCCTTTGATGTGTAGACGTAATAATGACCCCGAATCTAGTTATAACAGTGTAGACTAAATCGATTCTCCTATATAGAGTTATATAAAACAAACGGTTCTTTAACGTATCAAACAGCTACATGATGAAATCAAAAATTTTCTGTCTAAGAAAAACACGTTGACGTGGATTAATATCAAAGCGGGTGGTAATTTTTGGCAATATTTCTGGTACAACTTCTATGGTATAAAGTTAGCATAAGATCATACAAACGTTGTTCCCTTCATCAAAAATTGAAACAAGGAGGTATTATATATGGCTTTATTTTGCGCGTGGTTGTTATTTCCTTTGCTTCATTGGTAAAGATTTTATACAAATTTTGCTTGTACTTTTATTCGTACTTTGCCCAGCATTTATCTATCAAAATAAAACCAAACATCACATTATATTAGTATATATATAATTTTGACTTCATAAGGACTTACTTGCAATGATCGACGTCTCTCCATCATTGCTCTCTTCGTATCATAATAGAAAACTACTTTACTTTTCGAAACACATATTAGTGAACGATAAAGGATTAAAAAATCTTGCTCCGTATGCAAATTATATTGGTTTTCTTTTTGTATATATTTTGGCAAAGTTATAAGTGAAAGAGAGCATCGATGGAGAGAAATCAATCAAGTCAGATTGTAACAAGGTTACAAGAAAATCACTTGGATATCATTTCATACCGCTTTTCATTCATTCTCAAAAAAAAAAAAAAAAATAAAATTAAAAACCTAAGTTGACGCATGGGTCCAACAAGGGTTAAATAATAACTTTTGTACAAGATGAGCGCCTCTAGTGTACAGAAAAAATCCGTTCTCGTATATCGTGAACAGCAGAAGTGAACTCGTCAACAAGCAAAAATACTCCGTGAACTAGATCATGTATCTGTGACCAATGATGGTAGTTCACGGTGTATTTTTGACAGTTCACGTTTTCCAGAACGCTTTTTTGAGCGTGTGGTGGGAGATTGAACTACAATTCTAAACCACTCGATTTATTGGTAACCTTGTTGTGATTATTTCATCACCTAAGAACGTTGATAATCAGTTGGACTGCGAACTGAAGAGTTGTTTTTTTTAAATACAATAGAATTAGAACCAAAGGGCTTAGCGTCTGGATACAATTGAAAAATAAAAACTTCGTTCAAGTCTTCTAAGATCGGTCGTTAAAAAAGTGAGAGTTCTTCAAACGGATGTTATACATCTAAGCTGGACCATAAGACGATCAGAAAAGTTAAATAGGAGAAGCAGAAAAAAGTGAAGCTCAATTGGGTCCTAAATTTTTAATGAAATCTTGTTTTTATTTAATAACACGAAAGAGCTTGTAACTGCAACTATTTTAGCCATTTTTTACGCTCAAATAACGGTTATATCATGTTTGAACTTTTATTTAAAAATTGTGTCCATTAATGAATCTTGACACTTTTGATCATGTTTGACGTTCGCTTAGTCGACAAAATCCCCACAGGGCTTTTTGTTTTAACACTGGGGTTGTTCCTATCTGACATTTCGGAAGGGACACGGAAAACAAAATACACCAAAATTTGAGTTTAAGCTAAAAAGTGTGACAAAATTTAAAAAAACTTAAAAAAATGTTTTCTGGACTTGAATTGACGGTAAACATTAGAAAATTGAGTAAACATGTGTTTTTGACCTAAACTTAAGCGTTTGGTACTAAAATTGAGGCAGGGCTTTAGGACCCTATTGTAAAAATCCTGAAGTTTCAAAAACTGAAAAAATCTGCAAACAATTCTGTGCATAATTCCCTCGAGGACCAGGACACCATTATCCTTCAAGTGAAGGCGTCTGTTTAGGGTGCAGGAAAAAGCCACACGCCATCGTTGTTTCTAGGGATGAATCCGAATTTGTAAATTTATTTTGGTTTTTCGTGAAGTATATAACACAGGAAGATGATTCGCAATATAAGGCATCTAAATTTGAAATGAAATTAGTGAAAAAGGAGCATAAAACAGCACAAAATCAATTTTTCAGAGTGTAAGAAAATTACTCACATATTGAACCAACACAGAACCAAGCTTTGTGTAATTTTTAAGGAAATGTGTTTCTCAAAATGTATTAAAATCACAGCCAATTTGTTCACTTTTTTACATGTTCAACGATCGTATTCAATTTATCAGAAATTGATGAGGTATTGACTGCTTTGGAATCGTTTGAATTTCGTATAACATTCCAAGGTTCATCAAATCTTGAAATTGGTCCAAAATGGAAGCTGGTGGTAACTTCCACATACAGCTTTTTTGACCTTAAAAATGTGTCATTGTCTTGAAAAAAACCCCTAAACATCTCACCAAAGTGTATTAGTTTTTAAGTATTGACTTGGTTGATGAAATTGAAAGCTTTCCCAAGCTCAAAGAATCATTGAAATTCATGAGAATATAGATGTTTGATGTTTCATGAATCGTTGTGACCATGATGTTTTTTTTCTTTAAAAAAAGCTTTGAAGATCCCAGAAATCTCATCTTCGTGTTGATAAATAAAAGTCGTTAAATATATCCTCACATATCTTATATCGGCCCGTGCACTATGGGCGGTTTCCATACAGACTGTCGGCCAAAAATATTTTAACCATCTTATGTCGTATTTATGAGTTTTGTGATGCAAATTTGATGTTTTATTTTTCAAAAACAAGTTTTTGAGACTAACTTTTGAATAGGACCTATAGCGAAATGAATAAGTTTTTGTTCTAATTATGCATATAAGCCATTTATGCGATTTACGTTGTGCAAACCATTATAATTGTTAGATCTTACTTAGAAATGATGATATGAATGATTCAGCGGTATTCAGTTATTCTCTAAATTATTTTTTAGCTGTAAAAAATGGTTAATAATATTAGAAAAAATCAAAAAGCCTCAAATTAAAAAAGTGCAAATTTGTGCAGTTAATTCTTTACGATGCTTTAGTTTACATCTCAAAGTACCCTTGTAAATACATTTTGGTCTGGGACAACTTGGGCAAAAAAAGT
The DNA here is from genome assembly GCF_002204515.2 of Aedes aegypti. NCBI lineage: Eukaryota > Metazoa > Arthropoda > Insecta > Diptera > Culicidae > Aedes > Aedes aegypti. The sequence goes on along the minus strand of NW_018735517.1, from coordinate 28,561 downwards.
ATGGGATGTGTAAAGTTTCGCTTAAGATTCAAAAATATTTTTTTCAGTTTTTTTTATTTCATTTTATTTTTCAAGATAGTTTTTTGGATAAGCTTTCGGATATGTATAAAATATTACGATAAGGCAGTATATTGTATTCAATGTGTACCATGTGTTTGTACTGAATTCTTCATTTATCTTAAAAACTCTAGGTCAAAGTTAATACGTATCAATTAAATATAAAATATCGTGCCCTGATATTCCAGGAATAACTTAATAGAAGTGTTTATTATGGAATGATTTACAAGAAAACCCGAACAGAACAAGTCATTTTTACGATTGTTGGCCACCTGATCGCCCATAGTGCCGTTGCATGATTTGAATGCATTGGAGTAGCCCGCCTAGTCAGTTAGACTGAGGAACACTGGCTTAAACACAATTGAAGACAAACGCCTGCGTAGTTCCTGCCGTTGAGCCGCCGTTACGCCGTCCTGTAAGGACCCATCACGATGAAGCACATACCCAATAGTTTGAATATTATAGCGCTATAAATTTGAATACCCATGGATAAGAAGTTTTTAAATGCACTTAAGGCCTGAAATATAATGTAAGAAATGAAAAATTTGATCAACGTCGGTACTTTAAGTTATAATTTTATTCTTTCGGTTGATATTTTTTTTTTTTTTAGGGGGGAGGGGGTCAAGCTTTACAACATTTTTGGAGGACTCAAACCAAAAGCATAACAAAGAGGGGGAGGAGGCATTTAGCGTGACATAATGTGTGTACCATCCCTAAGTGGATGAGGTTGTTATGACATTCTGACCTCGTGACGCGTAACCGATACAAGATAAGTCCTCAAGAAGAAACAGTGTCGAATTATGCTGTCATAAAAGAATAAAGTCTCGTTTTCGGGCATAGTCAGCAAATTTTAAATTCTTTTGAATAAAATTCAAACACAATTTCTGTTTAGGACAATACGCCTATTATTGAACGGCTAACAATCTCGCCTAATGTTGAATAGGATGTGTATTCCTTATGGCGTGTTCAACAATTAGCGAGCATTGCACAATTTACCGGGAGAAAAGTGTTTTCTCCGTTCTCGTTGATTTTAGACGTTCGATGTCTTCAGAGAAGTTATTCGTAATTGAATTTTGCATCTTCTAAAAAATGGTTAGGGTGGTCCTCATTTAATTTAAAATTTGTTGCTGCCTCTTTTGCAAACTTTTAGAAAATGTAACTATGAACTTTGTCGAAGCACTTTTAAACTAAATCTTCATTTGAGCTAAGTTAGTTGATTCTGAAAGTTGGGTGGACCGAAAAATCAGTTATTTTTGTCTAACTTTTTTGTTTTCAAGTCTTACGGTGAAGTAATCTTTAGAAGAGTTGTTGAGAAGTAATTATAAACATTTATGGAACATTGCAAGTTTGTAATTCTTGTGATTTTGATTTATAAGCAAATTTAAGTGAAAACAATGAAAGCTTTAGATGCTTATACTTTATGGAGTTGGTTCGATAAAATTTTTCCTTGAGCGACATTCCAAAGGTCATACCTCAGGTAAGTTTTAGTGCAAAAACTGTATAAAATTCACTTCTCAGCTAAGTGTTCTTATGAGTACTTGCACAGTTATTAACTAGAGATGGTCGCGGTTTCACATTTTTCAAACCCGAACCCGACCCGTACCCGACTTATTTTATCTCTTCAAACCCGGACCCGACCCGAACCCGGGAAAATAATTGAAAGGCAAACCCGGACCCGACCCGAATCCGAAATTATTTCACTGTTCAAACCCGAACCCGATCCGAAACCCGATTTTTGATAGAAAACCGAATAAAACCCGAGCTTAAAAAGATGGTAAATTCATCGTTTCTGATACATAGGGAAGCTTTCAGGTTGCTATTCTGTTTACAATTCTCACGAAACCCGACCCAAACCCGACTTTTTTCAAGCCCGAACCCGACCCGTACCCGATAATTTTGTAGCCTTCAAACCCGACCCGAACCCGAACCCGAAAATTTTCAATTTTCAAACCCGAACCCGACCCGAACCATTCGTTCGGGTTCGGGTCGGGTTTTGGGTTTCAAAACCCGAGACCCGACCATCTCTATTATTAACTGAGAGCTTTCTTCGACTTTGTTTCACGTTTTTGATCATATATTTTGCCTCAATAGACCAACTCTCAAAATTTTGACACCTTCATATGCATCTACTGGGATCTGGTGGCCAATCCGAATACATGGCCGGAAATGTGGGTGCACACCGCCTATTCCAAAAGTGACTTTTGGTAAAATGTCAATATATTACGAATGTATTTATGTCAATGTATATGAATATAGTATGTATTAAATCTAGCAATCGCATGGTGGCCATTTTTGTATCACAATAATGACTATTTGGAACAAAGGTATGTTTAACAACAGCAACTGTTACTATGGATAAAATTTCCAAAATAGTACAAATCATCTACTATATAAAACTAAAAAATATTGAAAATACTCACACATTTTTTTTTTTGCTTGATTTATAAATGAGTTTGTTTAACCTCACGATAAAAAGGTTTGTCACAGTACATTTTTTTTTTGTTTCACATTTGTCCATAGAGTTGCATATGGGAAAGTTGTAGATCTAGCTTAAACCCACAACTTCCCTGGAGGCAAAAGGTGTGTTACAGGCGAATTTCGAGTTCCTTGAGTGTATTTTTGAAGTGAATTTTATATATTTACAAAAATTATCACAGTTTAAGCACAGAAAATTGCCTAATGTATGGCCTTTCGAATGCCGCTAAAACATTTTTTTTTCGAACCAGGTCCATGAGTTATGGGCACCTAAATCTTTCATAGTTTTTCACTTAAATTTGCTTATAACTTCAAAATCACAAGATTTACAAACTTGTAATGTTCTGGAAATATGTGCATCATTACTTGCTCTACAACTCTTCTTAAAACCACATTCACATAAAACTGAAAACAAACAAGTTAGATCAAATAACTGATTTTTCGGGTCCACCCTAAGTTAAAACTTTCAGAATCAATTTACTTAGCTCAATGAAGAGTTAGATCAAAGTGTCTTCGACAAAGATGTTCAAAACAACTTTTCTAAAAGTTTGTAGAAGAGCGCAGCAATAAGTTCCATAAAACAAATTTTGAGTCAAAATTTTAACTTGAATAAGGACCACCCTATCCAATTTTTTTCTAAGAAGATGCAAAACTCGATTATTTTGCAAAAATGTGGAAAATTGAAGGTTCTGAAAGTGTTTCATACAAAGTATGCATTAAAAATCAACGCTTCAAGATATATTCACCATAATCCGAAATTTATATGGTAATGAAAACTGCTTCAGCAAATAATTTTCCTTCTCTCAATTCCTTAGGTTGACCGATCTTATATAATAATATGTATTCAATTTTCAATGACTTACATACAGTTATTTCGGTTGTTCTAGCAAATATCTCTATTTTCGCTTTCTTTACCATACACATTTCGGTGTATGGTGAATATATCTTGAAGCGTTGATTTTTATGAATACTTTGTATGAAACACTTTCAGAACCTTCAATTTTCCACATTTTTGCTGAAGTCACCAAAGAACTATCTCGATTATTTTGCAAATTATGGACGATTTTCGATTGAAAACATATTAATTGCAAAATTTTGTTGATCTTTTCAAACAAAAATTATCCTCACAATTTTTTCACCATTAACAGGAAAAAATCTTTCTAATAGTGACAAAAAATTGAGAATCCGTTTGCGCCTTTCAGAGATATCGGCCTTGAAAAACAACCATATTTTCGGCACCAAAGAGCTATTTCGATTATTTTTCAAATTATTGACGATTTTTGTTTAAAAACATATTATTTTCAAAATTTTGTTTATCTTTTCAAATAAAAACCGTTCTCACAGATTTTTCACCTTAAACAGAGAACAAGATAATCGTTCCAATGACGCCATAAGAATTATAATCCGATATTCAGAGATATCGGTATTGGAAAACAACCATATTTTCGAAGAAAATCCCTGATAACTCTGAAATCATAAGAGATAGAACAGTTGTTTCTTCGGCAAAAAATTGCAAAATCAAAAGTTCTAAAAGTCTCGGAGCAAAGTATCTGAGAGTAAATATCGTATGAAAAGTTATCAAGAAAAAACTGATTTTTCAGTACCACCTAACTTATTTGTTTAAAAAAATCGTAATTCGCGAACCATAAGTGATAGAAATTTAGATTCTTCGGCAAAGTTCCAAATCGGCTGTTGTACAACATTGTATAGGCCTAAATGCGTCAGCAAAAAAGTTTATATGCTGATCTCTATACATGACTTTGGGACCAATGTGCATTGAACTCGCCCTTAATTCATCACAAGTACATAATTGATTCAAATAATCATTGGGGCTGAAAACCAGGTTGGCTTCATCCAACTTTTTTTTCTCGGCGTCTAAAACAGATTTATTTTCTAAGTACTTTTGTGAAATACAGTCAACTCTCTAAAACTATATGTTTAAATAACCTTTTAGTTAGAGACATGTCGAGTTATGGAAAAATACATTGCTACTTCGGTTCAAGATATTAACTATCTAGCCACTTAAATCAAAATTCGCTATAGTTCTATAAAAATGGATCCAAATATTTTTTGAATATTTTGAGTTGGAATGTTCGTTTTTAATTGGTAGAGAGGATGAGCTGTTTAATTTTCCAACAGCTAATAACATACATATAGCAGTTATTACTGAAACTTATTTGAATCCTGGAACCAACCCATGAAAGATCTTTTCTTTTTTTTGCTTATCGTATGATCGACTGGATGGAGCATGTCAACATAAACTTTTTTCGTCAATTGAAAAACAAAACAGCTTTGAATATTTCTATTCAATCATAGCTTCATAAATATACTCTAGTAGCTGCCTATTTGCCTTTCAAACACATTGGACAGCAGGTTTATTGGCTTCAAACTGATATGGAGAATTTGACTCGCAATAGGTAAAATAAATTGTCATCGGTGACTTCAATACCAAACATTGCTTATGGAACAATTCGCAAAACAAATTCCAGATGCAGAATTAAATTTGATGAGTGTTGTTCAGGATATTTCTCAATTTAAAACCCTTATTGCCCTAATTGTTTTCGTTCTTCTAATAACGTTGAAAATATACCTCAATGTTTATATCACTTCAAATAATGAAGTTTTTTTTTTCTGTGATATAAACTGCTTTTAAGTCAAATCAATAAAATGACTTACGTCTGAAATGCAAAATAATACTGATACGCTTATTCGTTTGTGTTTTCTGCATTACATATAACGGTTAGATCTTGCATATCTTTTCCAATATTTTTAAAATTAACTATTTTCAAGCTCACATTCCAGCCAAATAAAAGAAACTAAAAACTTGCATTACCAAATTCCAACCAATTCTGCCGTCTCATTCATTTAATATGTGTTCCTCCTTCCCTAAACATCACATCTATTTTCTACACCACACCGATGGTACCCTATCGTCGATCTCGACGATTAATTTCCATTCTTTTCCGAACGCTTCCATCATCATCGTATCGCAGCGGTTGGTGTCTATTCTATTCTCCGTCATCTTTTTCCGGTACGCTGGTAGCTGAAAACCCTCCATTTGGCGAAAAAGAAAACTAATCACTACCGGCACCCGGGTTTTGCTTGGGCCTCACGGCGTGCATACCGGCAAAGGTTTATCAGAAAAAATAGGCATAGTTAAATCTCTCACGATTCGAAAATTTTGGGTTTTATGTTTCATTTGACACGTTCCTCAAAAAAAATTGTTCATAAAATAGACTTTGGTATAAAAATTTAATTAGTTTTCTCAATTTCCTTATCTGAGAATAATTTATCTTATTCTATCTTCTATCTTCTATATTCTATCTTTGTCTTCTATCATTTTGGACAGTTTTCGAGATTTTTTCAAACTTTTGTATTGGGGCTCGCCACTGCATACTTAAGGAAAATAAAACTGTGTTTTACTATGATTTGAATAGTGAAGGATTAGACGACGTCAATCTTTTACTATAATATTGTTCAACCAGACACACCATGCCCTAAGTCTGGAAGCCGAGCGGGGGCAAGAACAACGGCACACAGAAAAGTTAATGATGCCTACCGGAGGGGAAAGGAACTATCACCTCCGGACGGAACCGTTGAAAAGCAAAACCGAACCGACGAACGGAAAACTGTGGGTGTGAGTAAAAGAGACACACACCCGGCAGCGGCATGAATGGACACATAAAACCAAATTATAATTGAAATGAAATGCGATATACTTATGTTGTGTGTTGTATGCCCCGTCGGATGGTTGGTTTTGATGTTGGCCTTTGGAAGTTATGCTCGCTGCTCGCTTTTCAGGAGTGAGGGAGACCGGCAGTCGTGAGAGTCGCACTCTCGCTCGGGTTCGATCGCAAATGGGAAGTTGAGATTAACTCCGCCCACTTTGCCCGCGGCTTCTGCTGTCGTTGGTGGCGGTTGATCGATCATTTTGGATTACTTGTAGGTTGATCGACTTGTTCGGAACCTTCATGGAAGCCTATGGTGCGTCAAAGATTGAGTAGTAGGGTGTCCAGAGAAAAACAACGTTCGATAAGTTATGAAGCATCGCCCTAGAATGAAATATACGCTTATTTATAGAGTGTTCGTAGCATTGTCTACAACCAATTTCCAGGCCAAACATGTTGTATGTTGTACTAGCTGTTGTAATACCAGAGTGAAAGCATGCACAGGATTCAAAATAAAATTTTGAAATGATTCTGATGCTTCCTCCCTGGTGTTATGAGTTACATAAATATTCCAATTTGAGACATTTAGCAAAAATGTTGTATCAAATTTTAAATATTTTGAACAAAAATCGTTGCCATCTTCTATTGCCACGTTTAATGGGTTATATATTTAGGTAAAGTTAGGTTAAAATTATTAAAAAGGTTTTTTCCTCTTATGAGCAGGTGAAATCTACTAACTCATTTTTTAGAAAGTATTTTCAATAGACATATCTTGCAGCATTCTACGATTGAGCACCATGAATTTTCAAACATTTGTTTTTTTTCTGAGACACTCTATTGAGTAGCTCCTGCCATCCATATGGCCCTATTAACATAATCGTGAGTTAGGATTGAGACTGTTTTTTTAACATTTCTCGTGTAACCAGTGCAACTATCACAAAAGGCAACCGCTTTTCGTTGAGCCACTGCTGGGTGATCCTATTTAATTTGACGTCTTTGGTCACGGGTGCTTTTATGGCATTTGACGATTTTGACATCGTCGTCGTCGTTGTCGTCGTCAGCCGGTAGCCGAATAGTCGAGTCTGCGTTGGGTAGTTAGTTGAGCGGCATAAATCATGAGCTTGTTTTTTCGGGTGGTTTATGAGGTGGAGCGAATCTGCGAATGACGCCGACAAGTTTAAGAATGGCGACGATCGATGGCCACTGATTGCTAGCGAGTTCAGAGCTGATTGACATTGGACTTTAACAAGCATGCTGAATTGGAATTGTTCTTAGTTAAAGTATTTGCTGAAAATAAGATTCAACAAAGCTATCTCTAGGACGAAGTAGGTGGAATCGGAAGATGGTAGTAAGAATCAATCTCATCTCTTGCAATGAGCAATCATTTCGATGTATTAGATATTTTTTCGAGCAGAAAATTAAAGCCTCTAGCTCCGGCTCTTCGATTTAAGTAAAGGAAGCAAAGGGAGCCACCCATTGTAATCAGTATTTTCAAATTTGTTGGATTCAGACTGGAGAATTCGAACACCGTTGGGGAAATCGCAAAGAGAAGAGACTGCTGCGTTTTTCTAGAAACCTTTGAAGATCGTGAACTACTTCTGAACACTTTAAAAAAAGGCACAATTTTTTATTAAGACTGACAAAACTGAACGTTTTCTCAAGGTTGACTTCAAAGGTGTCTCAAGTGGGCAATAAACCACATAGAGGTCAAAAATGGAATAATATAATATATTGATGATCCAAGTTATATAATCAAAAAAAGAACAAAATCAGGCATTTAAAGGAAAATACTTGCTCAACAATGATATTAAGTTCTTTTCGACATAAGTGATATTAACAATGTTAAACTTTTTGCAAAAGCAGAACTTATGTTCTATGTCCATAAGACATGAGAACATTTCTAGAAACCTAGAGGTAATGGTACCAGGTTCTTCTCTATTGCTAATGAAGTTTTGTGAAAGAAAATACCAAAAACTGTGTATGTAAAAATTGCGGAATCCAACTTTGAAATTGTTCTTTTCGCAAGCGAATGGTGGAGATTCGTGCCAGCAGATGAACGGCAACGTATTTCGCAATAATAATAAGGCAGGGAGAATCTCGAATAATTGTTTTTCTTCAATAAATGATCGATGAATTAGCAGTTATAGAGTAAATTTTAATCACACTCATAAATCACTTAATGTTGCTTCTATCCGTCGTGGGTTCGAATCCCGCTGGTCGAGGATCTTTTCGTAATGGAAATTTTCTCGATTCCCTTGGCATAGAGTATCTTCGAACCTGTCACACGATATACACATGCAACAATGGGCAATCGGCAAAGAAAGCTCTCAGTTAATAACTGTGGAAGTGCTCATAAGAACACTTATCTGAGAAGCAGGCTTTATATACCAGTTGGACTAACACCAGAAAAAGAAGAAGAAAAAAAGAACTAAGTACTATAACCAGGGCCAGATTTACGAATTTGGGGGTCCTTTTTCCAGGAAAAAAATTTAATATTAGACTAGATTTTCGTATGTTTTTAAAAGGTTTCCATTACCAGAGTCAAATTATTTTTATACGTTAAACAATACTTCAAATCCCGTATGAACGTAAACCGATTTGAAATTTAAGTTTATTGTAGGTAATTTTTATTTGTAATACTTTTCAGTAGATTTTATATATTTGGAGGTTAAATTAAATGTTTTTTTTTTTTGTCAATGTTAATTAATGTCTATATCAACAAAAAAATTCGATTGATGATTCTCTACTTATAGGTTTCTTAATATTAATAATGGTTATTCTATTCATGTTTAGTATTAAAGTTGTTGAACAAACAGATTTATTCAGCAGTTTGAGTTGGAAAAACGGCTATAGGACTGGTAGGAGGTCTGTTTCTAGAGACTGTTTCTATTTTGACGAAAGTTTCCGCATAGTCTCTATTTTAATAACAGATCTCTAAGATCTCTATTTTAATGAAAATGCTCTCTAGAGTATCTTCTTCTCTCATTTGGATTGCAGAGAATCCTATTGCAAAATTCTACGGGCTCCAGAGAAAACAATCAAATACTTCAATGCAGCTTTTCAGCAGGTTCTTTAAGAATTTCTTCTCAGATGTCTCATGGAAAAACTTCAAGAAATCTTCTAGTGTTATTTCAAAGATTTCATCTGAAATAGTTTCAGGGACTCATACTGGAATTCCTTTAGATTTTTTTCTGGAGATTCCTCTACCAATACTTCCACAAATTCTTCCTGCGAAGGATGCTTAGGTCTCTCTCCAAAAAAACCTTGTGCACTTCAAGCAAATTCTACATTGTACTTAGAACATCGATGGAAGATTAACCTGATACAATCATGGAGGCCTTTCTTTAAAAGCATCTACAAAAATCTATGGAGAAATCCCTGGGTAAATTCTATTGTTATCCTTGTTAAAATCCAGGTTATATTCTTGAGATATCCAAAACCAAATTCTTGAAGAATTCCTTAGAAAAATTCTTGGAGGAATTCTACAGGAAATAATAACTAGGTCTTCGGAATTATCTCAGTATCATTGGAAATTTCTCATGATATTCCTAGAAAGAATAATGGAAAACTTCATACAGTAATACGAGCAGCAACACTGTCGTATTATCGTAATAAACAAATACAAAAAAAAAGAAATGTCTGGCCAGAATCTCTTTTGTTTTTGATTCATTTTAGGTATCTTTTTGTTTCCTGGTGGGTCTCTTTTTGGTCCATTTTTTCAAGCTAGGGTTATTTAAAGTTCCTATATTCAAGGCACTTAAACGCTACCAGGTCTGCAATGTGATCTATGAAGTAATTTTCAAAATAAATAAACAAATAATTATGTCCTATTAATCGATCTGCAGATATATAAATTGCATTCGAAACAAGTCTTAAACTTCGTGGGGAAAACTTCCGTTGTAGTTGGAAATGTTAAAAAATCATTAAGAATGGCACTCTACTTGTTTGTCCAAATCGTTTTTGAATCCTCCTCGAGCTTCTTGTTTCTCGTAAAGTCAACAAAATCCCTTTCTGTATGTTTGAATGTTAGTGTGTAGCTCCTTGTTTCTGAGCAAATTAATGGACCTGGATGAAAACTATCACCACTGGAAGATAGAGGAGAATCTTCTTTTCATCGTGGCATTGTTAAATAACGTGTGAATACATTCGTTTGCTCGGTAGTTACAAGACACATATTCGGTTACCAATGGCTTTTAGGGTGAGATCACAAGTTATGCGAGATAAAAGAGTTTATTTCCAAAAATTTCGCCCACTATTAAAAAAAAAATTCAAATCATATGATGCGTTTCCAAAAAGTATTTACTATTGCATCGATTCTAATTATCGGAAAAAAAAACAAAATTAATATTTTATCGAGATTTGTGGGGCCCAGGGACCATGGCCCCTCGACCCCCCCTTGTAAATGCGGCCCTGATTTTACCATTTAATTCCGCTATTTCGCGTATTTCTACCTCTAATGTAAGGCCGTCTTCAGTGTCGACTTGTCTAGTACACGACACTGAAGGAACAGCCTTACAATTGAGGTCGAAAATACGCAGTCTGTCAAAGCATACAAAGTTCCTAGTGTAATTAAATGGTATAGTACTAAATTTCGTGTATTTTCATCTACTTATTGGTACTCTACTAAACAGCTCGAAGATTATTACATTTTGGATATTTCTGTTGAATACAAAGCTGGATAAATATACTTTGCTAGCTACTTATTTACCTTTTTAATGCTCGTCTGCTTCAAGCGTGACTTGCAGGATTGACTTGCAATAAAGGGCGAAACACGAAATTATTGCGACACCGAAAATGTCATGCCCAATTTTCTTATAATGTTAAAATCTAACCAAAATTTAAGGGTAGTTTTATAACATATATTTACTTCAAAAATCAAAGGAAAGTTAATCAATGGAACCTTGAGTGTAAACATTGAAGGCATTTTTGCTTGATGCCCTTCATCAAAGTCTTTACAGTGTCATCCGGTACCAGTTTCTCAGTTTTTTTTTTTTTTTCATTTTCTAAACATGTACTTCTCGTCTCTTACCGTATTCTTGCTCTTCCGAAGTTCACGCTTCATTACATTCCACCGGGCGCAGCTCCGGACAGTTTGGCGGATTCATGTCTGGAATCGAACCAAGAACCTTGCGATCGATAGGCCCGTGCGATACCACGCGCCTATCGACGCCTTAATGTGGAGTGATGCTGGAACGGTACAGAAAGCGCTCGCATTGCAATAATCGTTTTCACCTTTCATAAGGCAAAATGTATGAATTTCGATAGTCCAGTTCACTGCGTGTCGTTTCGTCGTCCATCACACAGCAGCCATATTTGTCAGCATCATCTCGTAGAGCTTCTGTGTCCGAGTTTTAGCCGTCGATTGTTACCTTGCTCATCGCGGTTTAGGAAGTTATGTACCTTGTATGTATGTACAGTAGAGTGGTTCAAAAAATCGTTTTGCTCCACACCGCTCATTCGATTCTAGATCGGATTCTGAGTGTCCTCCCAAAAGTTTGAGCTCATTTGGATGAAAATTGAGACTGCACAAGCCCTTTAAAGTTTTATATGGGAATTACTATGGGAAACGCAAGCAATTCATTCAATCAGTCATAGTGTTTGCCCATGTGCTCTTGGAGATAAGAGCCACGTCGATACTGTGAGATAGGCATTTATCAGCTAAACTTTGCCGAAGACCGTTTTCCAAATCGGGACGCCTCAGTAATTAACATTAGTAACATTGTACAGTATCGGACATATAAAATGCACCAAAGCCGTTTTCCCATACAAAATGGTCAACTTCAGAGATCTATATCTCCGCCATTTCTCAACCGATTTTTCTCATTTTTTCTGTGACGAACTACAAATTACCTCAATTTTCGATACTATTGAAAAGTTGTGTGAAAACTATTGGTTTAAAAGTTAGAGATAGGTTGAATTTTGACATAAAAATGCACCATGACTAAAGTAATGTATCAGACAAACTATGCGTCGTATCCTTTTCGGTGTCTTCAGCGTATCTGGTCCTCATCACGCAATGAACAAATGCGCTGAAGACACCAAGATGCTACGACGCGTAGTTTTTCTGCTACATCACTTTGTGCTTTGGTGCATTTTTATGTCAAAATTCAACCTATCTGTAACTTTTGAATCAATAGTTTTCACACAACTTTTTCAATAGTTATCAAAAATTGAGGTAATTTGTAGTTCGTCACAGAAAAATGAGAAAAATCGGTTGAGAAATGGCGGAGATATAGATCTCTGAAGTTGACCATTTTGTATAGGAAAACGACTTTGGTGGCATTTTATATGTCCGATACTTTAGTTCAGCTCTCTTCTTTGTATTCTGGACGTAGCTCTGCGACATGCCGATCTTTTTAGTCAACCGCTCCTGGAACCGCTTCAACACTCTGGGTACGGTTGAATAGTGAATGTTCAACATTTTTCCCAACTGCCGGTGCGGACAGGTCAGGAAATCCCAGGTGTTTGGAAAGAATTTGTTATCTCGACTCGCGTTGATTCACCTCCATTTTCGTTGAATCGAAAAACACGACTTCGAGTTTGACAGCATGTAAACAATACACATCAATGAGAAAGTGTGCAAAATTTGGTTGATTTTTACCCAATGGTAGAACAGTTATGCCCTGTTGAATGTTTCGCAATAATTTCGTGTTCGCTCTTTAAGTTTAAAACATTTTGTCATTCGAGACTTTAATGTCAACATCATTCGTGGAACAATATTCAAGTTGTTCCAACAGCAGGGCATTGACGTTGTTTTCCTAAGGCTATTTCTTAATTCAAATACCTGATTACCCTACTTGTTTTCTTTTCTCTCTACTATAGTGCTGACCCGATTTTGTCTGTCCCCCATTTTGTCAGCCTTCGTGACACTATTTTGTCAGCCTACTTAGAATAGAGTACTTTTTGTTCATGTTTTAACCCGTATTATAATTAAACTGATCTCGTATGAGATGTTTTTTCGTCAGGAAGCGTCCATAAAACTACGCAATGCAAAGTAATGCTGTTTCAAAACTCCTGTCCACCTTCTTACATGGATACTTTCAAACAGTTGTATGGATCGTGACGTTTCGCTGAAATTTCCCTCTCCTTAAGTGCGTGATATAATTTCTGGGAGAGCCCTTATTTTGTAAATTAGCTTTAACTTTGATTTAGAAGTTTATTTAATATAAACTTGAACACCTCATATATAGTTCAAAATGGGACCAACTATATAAATGGGTATATTTTGTTCGCAATGAATTGAAAACAGTTGGAGATAGGAAAAAAATCATCATGTCATAATGAAATTCAATATCAAATACCATTTTGTCTCAAATTCCTAACATACTCAGTTTTGTTGTATCCAAGCTATTGTAGATACTGGAAGTAGCAACAACTCCTCTGTTCGAGGGCAGTAAAACTAACTCAGATGATTTTGTTAGTAAAACATACATAATACTATTAATTATTTATCTTCTTCTTTCTGGGGTTACATTCCAGTTGGAACAAATCCTGCTTTATGTTTTTGTATGAAATTAATTTATATTATTTAGAAAAAAATATGCTCTTTAAGCACCATTTACATATTATTAATACATTGGGTCCTAATCAGGCCAAAATGTGTGCAAGTTAAGGTCTTCCAAGAACTCTTTGGAGTTAGGGCATATGACTCTACATGAGTTAACGAAGATCAATTTATCATTTTTATGTAGAAGAATATCTCACAATACTGGACCCTAGAAGATTGTTATATTTTTGAGAAGCGTTTGTAGTGAGTACAACAGGTGTTCTAGTTCATCCAAAAACTTCCTGGAATATATACCTGCATATTTTGCGATGTTTTGATGTTTTTTTTTGATATGGCACAAGCTCTTATCTATTCATAGTAGTAAAATGAGTATTTTTATAATTTGTGCCGATGTCCTAGGTCCTCCAAGGACTCCATTGAATATGGGCCTTGGGATCTACGACCGTAATAGGAGATTGGAGGTTAGTTTTCAAATACTCCACAGACCCCTAACCATTCATGTGAGTAAACGGTGTATTGTATTAATTTGTGTGAATGTGCTAGGTTTTCCAAGATCTATATCGAATATAGGTCTTAGGATCTACGACCGTAATAGGAGATTAGAGGTTAGTTTTCAAATACTCCACAGGGCCCCTAACCATTCATATGAGCAAACAGTGTATTGTATTAATGTGGTGTGGAATGTGCTAGGTTTTCCAAGATCTATATCGAATATAGGTCTTAGGATCTACAAGCGTAACCAATTATCAATAGATGCTTTTTGATATGGCAAAGTTCCTTATCCATATGTAGCAGTAAAATGAGTATTGTTTTAATTTGTACCGATATCCTAGGTCCTCCAAGGACTTCATTAAATATAGGCCTTTGAATCTACAAACGTAATCAATGGTCTATGGATTATATTTTAATATAGCACAGTCTCTAAACCATTCATTTAAAACGATGAAATATTTTATTGATTTACACGGATTTTTTTGGTGCTCCAAGGACTCCATTGAATGAAGCCTTTGGATCTACGGCCATAATAAGTGATTAGAAGATAGTTTTCAAATGCTCCAAAGGACCCTCACCATTCCTGTGGGTACACGGTGTACAGTAATGACCCGATTTTGTCAGCCTCCGATTTTGTCTACCCCCGATTTTATCTACCCCCTATTTTAGCACCCTTTTTTTCCCGATTTGTTAGCCTAAAATTTATATTAATTTTATCAGAGCAAACACGTCTATACTGGCAATATTAGGTGCATAAAGTCAATTATGACCTTGGCCACGTTTATACAATGATCTAAAGACGGAAATTTTTAAATTATGAATGAATATCCTAGAAACTCAACAATGTTAGCTTGGATTACGGTACATAGAAAATGGGAATAAAAAAAACAATGTTTATGTTAACGAAATCATAGAGCTAAGTCCTAAAGTTAAAATAAAACTTGAAACCTTGCTGATTTTGCAAATTGCAATTTCAAAGTGATGAAACTCAGTCATCTTAAGTAATATTGATTCATAAAAGTATCACTACATTTTCAGCAATGTCAGTGAATTTTCTTGAATTCGCAATCATGAGACGGATTGGCCACAATCATCGATGCCTAGTACAAATTTCAATGACGGCCTACTTCACCTTAATATAAGCAAATGGATCAATGTACCGATGTTCATGAATTTACTCTTACTTCGTTAAACAAGTGACGTCAATTGAATTTGCGTAAAAACAGACTTCGTTGATTGATGTTTTGGTGAATTGAATTTAAACATGGCGTCAGACATCGATTTTCGTCAACAATATTCTCCAAACGTAGGTCGCCATCTTGGATTCCAAAATGGTGTTGGACATCGATTTTCGTCATCCCCTCATCGTGCCCATTCTGAAAATACCCATATGATATGGGTTTCCAACGGTTTTCCCCAACCGGAGGTCAATCATTTCCCACAGAATTGTCAAAACTCAATTTACGCACTGCGTAAAAAAAGTGACTAAAATTGAGGTAGCGTAAAAAAAGACTTCGTAAATTGAGGTTTTAGTTTATAAAAGTTTTTTGTTTGCAGCAAACTTATTAATAAAATAAAATATGGGATATACAATGCCTGGTGTGAAGAAGTTTTTCTGAAATAAAAACATGCAAATCGATTGAGTTGTCAGTTAGAAATCTGAATACCGTTAAGTCACCAGTCACCGTGCGGCCTCCATTCACCGTGCACATATACAAATTCCTACAGAATATTCATACAATTTTTACAAATTATTCTTTGTCAGCAAAATAAGATAAAACTAATTAATTGAAGTAGTTTTTGTCACAAAGCATTTTGAAAAACCTAGTTAATGTAGTCAAAATCATGTGAATTCTGTTTGATAATGAGATTTTTCAAAAACACTTAGTAGAAACGCCAAAAAAATACATTTATCATTTTAACGATAGAGTATGTAAATATTCAAAATTTCAACATGTTTTCATTGTGGATACTATTATTAAGATGTATTTCATCGTATGAGCAATGACATTTTATGTAAATAAGAATTTTTTACCCTCGGTTAGCAACAAACGTAACAAATTAAAAGCGAAAAGACAATTTGTAAGGTTTTCTAGGATCACAGGTTGGTTTTCAAGTTCAATATGATCCACTTTGAGGCGTCCTTGGATGAGTGCTAGGGCGCCGCAGCGCACAGTTTAGGAATACTGCTGTAGTTTACTTTTTGGCATACGTATAAAACATATATCGGAAGTAATCATGACGCAAATATATCTTGAAAAGCAAAATTTGATATTGGTCCAAATATGACGTCTATCGTTTTTCGGGATTTCTAGACCCCCCTCCGGCTCTGCAGCTTTTTGCAATATCTAATACACGTACTGTCACACTTCGTAGACCCCCTCACCCCCAAATGTTTCCCCCGCCTTTTTTGAATGATCCCTTATGGGAATGGGAAAAATTCTTCATCACCAAGGCCTTTCGTAGTTAGTTGAGAGACAAAACGTCGAATGTCAAAACATCGAAAATCAAAGAGTCGAAATGACAAAACTCTAAAGGCTAGATCGTCAAAATAGTAGCATTTGAAGGGAACGAATATTTTTGGAAAAATGATTCATTTTTAGAGGAATAAATAATTTAACGTTTTGGGATTCAATTTTTATGCATTCGACGTTTTGTATGAAGAAAAAATATCCAAACTTTTTTGCAAACTACTACAGATGACACGCAGACTTCGTTCTTTGGTGGAGAGGCTTTTTTCATAAGCAAACAAGGATTTTTGTCATCCCTGCGGTAACTCAGGTAAGTCAGATGTGAAAATATTATATAAAATTGGTCCCAAAATGCTGCTTTGAGGAACACCAGTTCTTACAGGAAGTCTTTTAGAACTGGAGCTCTGATAGTTAACCTGAAGTGTACGACTTGACCGATAACTTTGAATTTTTATATGTATGTTGGAAAATTAAAGTTTTTGATTTTACGATCAAGCCGTCATGCTAAACACTGTCAAATGCTTTTTCTATGTCTAGAAGAGCAAGACCAGTAGAAAAGCCTCCAGATTTGTTGGGAAGAATCAAATTTGTTACTCGTAAAAGTTGATGAGTGGTCGAATGTCTATGGCGGAGTCCGAACTGTTCATTGGCAACAATTGAATTTTCGTTGATATGGACCATCATTCTGTTCAAAATAACCTTTTCAAAAAGTTTACTGATGGAGGAAAGCAATATGATTCGACGATAGCTAGAAGTTTCTGCAGGATTTTTGTCTGGTTTTAAAATTGATACAACCTTAGCATTTTTCCATTTGTCAGGAAAATATGCTAATTGAAAACATTTGTTAAATATCTCAACTAAAAATGATAAACTGCTTTCTTAAAGTTTCTCGATGAGGATGTAGAAAATTCCATCATCGCCAGGAGCTTTCATATTTTGATTTTTTGTATTAATAGTTCTCACTTCTTCCAAATTAGTCTCCCAGGAATTTTCGAAAACGTTCTCTTGATTGAGAATATATTCGACGTCCTGAGTAACTCGATTTTCTATTGGACTATTAAGTCATGAATTCAAATTGTGCGCGCTTTCAAACTGCATAGCAAGTTTTTGAGCTTTTTCGCAATTAGTTAGTAGTAATTTGTTTTCCTCTTTCAATGCCGATATTGGCTTCTGAGGTTTTTTCGAATTTTTAGATAATTTCCAAAAGGGCTTAGAGCCAGGGTCCAATTGAGAAATATTATTTTCAAAAATTTTGTTTCTTAATTGTGCAAAAAATTTCTTGATTTCTTTCTGCAAATCCTGCCATATAATTTTCATAGCAGGATCGCGAGTATGTAGAAATTACCTTCTCCTCACGTTTTTAAAGCGGATCAAGAGTTTAAGATCATCGTCTATAATCACAGATTCAAATTTTGGTATTGATATGCCCCTGGCTTCAACAATGGAATTTGTTAAAGTTTGAAGAGCATTGTCAATATCATGTTTTGTTTGTAAAGAAATGTTAACATGACTATAGATATATGTTTCATATATATTCCAGTCGAAAAGTGGAGCTGATAGGATTGAGAATCTGCCACTGGAATTAGTTTGCGAATTATTAGTGTTGCCCTGAGTAGCAAGCTCTGAAAATGCGCTGGCTTGTTCTTTTAATTTGTGCTTTTCAGAATAAGAGGTTTGATTTCGATTAATCTGCACCTTTAAACCTTTTAAACATACTAAATGGAATGAAGGAAGCTTTGGTAGCAGATGCTCTGCGTCATGAATAGAATCATTAGTCCAACCCGCCATAGTTCAGTAAGGCACAGCCAAATTTCCGTAATCAACCATCGAACAAAACGCCGACCAAACCTACCCAAAGAGAAACGAGCGTCCCTCTCCGGTGCACCACGCTTCGAACCAATCAAGTGAGCGTACCTTTGCCAACTTCGGGAGCATGAATGCGCGGCTTAATCGAGGTGCCTTCAGCACACACTCACACAAACATGCGCGCGATCGATCAAACTGTGAATCTCTCGCAGCTTTCGTCGTCATCATCGACCCTCCTGCTGTGGGGTGGTGTCCACACGAAACGACCGGCAACAAATAAGGGGTTTTCCGATTCCAACCCGCCACCGAAGGAAGCCGAGCATCGCAACAGCAAAAGCAGCAGCAGCAGCGAGGTGCCGCCAGGCGAGCACGCCACAGTTCTTCTCTCTAGCTCTTTCGTTCGCGTTTGACGCGGACGCGGCGCTGCTTTATTGCAACGAAATCGTGTTGCCGTCGCGTCGTCGTCATCGTCGTCGTCGTCGTCTTCTGGATTCAGCGCGCAACGAAATCCCAAAACGCGAAGAGGTGGATTAAAATTATGCTTTTTGTTTTGCTCCCGATGTAGTTCCGTGGAACGAGTTTCGGCAAACGGACGACGCGCCGTCGCGGATTATTCATACTTACCGATAGGGAAAAAACGGCGCGACAGTTGATCGCGATCGCGAGATTTTGGCGATTCCAAGAAGGACCTCTGATCGTGCTGAAAGGATACGAATCCTTGTCGAGTGTGGGTGCGTGACCCGAGAATAATCGTCGCGTGTCTTTCGTACGATTTCGTGAGAAATGATCAACAGGACAGTTGTAGTGGATGCTGGTACTGGGAGGCTCCCCTAATGAATGAGCGCGTGATAATTAAGCTTAATTGCGGTGCTGATGGATAGCAATTGGTGTTGTTTACGATAATTAAATTAATTCAGTAGGAAGAAAACCTATCATTTCACGGGCAAGCATTGATACTGTGAGTATAGTGCGAAGAAACGAGATTGCAGAACGGACTTGAAGAAGACAAGTTCGTCGTTTGAGAAGTGCTCCGGTTCGTAAAAAGAGATTTACATTCGATTAGTCTCTCTTATGCCCTGTGTTGAGAAAGCGTTATAAACATTTTCCAATCTTATTCCTTTTTGTGCTGATTGCTCTATGTAAACATCAGAATCCTAATGCTAATGACCTTCATTAAAATATCAACATTACCGGGTATTCTACAGTTATCAACTGAGCAATTGTGCAATTTTTTAACCCGAAGGCACCAACATACTCTGGGAAGTCGTGAAAATTTTCAACCCGAGAATAAATTCTACCGGCGGGGTTTTGAAGCCACCCCCACCCCAGTATGGTTATGCTGAACAGCTGCAAGTTACCGCTACGGCTGTTGGAATCCTTCAGAGCATATCTGACATCAAATGGTTATCTATGTATACATTCAATGCTGTTGCTAATCAACATAACATTCACTCTATAAAAAGAAAGGCTTTGGCTGGGTTGGTTAGAACATGGTTAAGTTTTGTCAATTTATGTATTTAATATGGTCCCCTGAGATGTTCGATTTATTATAGATTTTGTTCAAGTACGATTTACCTTCCTAAATGTTGTCACTTATTTGTTTCAATAATAAAGATAATAATAATAATAGAGATCGTATGATTTTAAATGTATGCCATAATCCGGGGTCAAATTGATCGATGGCGATTCTATGTTGAATGTTTTGTTGGCATTACACACTTCCCATGGTTTCTAGATTATTGTGATGATCTTTTTACCGCAAAAAAAATCAAACCGCGATATCTTTCTTGTTTATCATGTTTTTCACAAGTTCTCAAAAATCTCTTCTAGTTTAAGAATCCGTTCTGATATTAATCATTTGTGATCTTGTTTTGAAGATCCTTGGGGGACCGACATTCTCCATATAAAATGACCTTGGCAGCCTTTTTTTTTTTCATTTATCAAAAAGATAAAATGTGGACTACAATGTCATGTAAATAAAAAGCTACTCGTGAAAAAAAAAAACATTTTAATCGAATTAGTATTCTTAGAGATATCTGAAAGTTTACGAATATGATGTTTTTTTGAAGTTTTCAAGAACTTTATTTGGCGAGCGTGGTACCAGAAACCTAAATACCCATTACTCAAAAACGGCCGCACTAAATTGCTTCATTATTTTACAACATATTCTCATTAATGTTATGCACCGAAGAATGAATATCCAAATACGAGAAAAATTCTGTAGTCTGAGAAATTAACGAGAGTTATTGACCAACGCGTAGTCACCTAAGGAATTTTGGCATATCTTTGGGTCCAGATGGCCAATGAATCAATATCGACACATTATTTAAAAGCTAGAAAAGTTTTTTGATAACTTGTGAAAAAATGGTGCAAATATCTTGAAATAAAAAGTTATTACGATTCGAATATATTTTCTGCGGTAAAAAAATGAAGCTGCCTATTAAATGGGGGTAATTAAACAAGTGTTCAACGAAAGTAGCAATGTTTAATTTTATGCTATTCTTGAAGTGTTCTCTTGCACCAATTACATAAAACATGGAATAAAACCAGTATTTTTTCAAACAAACACTAACCCAATCATAAACCTCTTATAGGATTAAAATGGTCCATACTAGAGACAGTGTTGGAGATCAATTTCAAGTGTAAGGGGAAGTGGTGGTAAAATGAACACCGTGCCTTTTACCGAGAAAAATCAAAATTTCAATGAATTTCTATCATGCACGGACGATTTAGAGCATAAATCGGTGTGTTCGGGTTGATACGGAGGTCAATTGCAGTGAAAATAATCAACGAAAAACAAGAATTTAGAAAAATCACGTTTGAAAATTTAGAACTGACGTAACTTTTCGCTCGAAGGTCTTGAGGTTTTTTCAGTGAGGTGAATACCATTATGATATGATGTCAATTCTAATATTTTTTTTATTTCTGTTTGAATGGGTTTACAATCTTTAATGGATATATTTTCGGACATGCAATGCAAATATTCAAAAATATTTGTTTTGCTCACGTTTTTGCATGATGTTCATTTAACC
The DNA here is from genome assembly GCF_002204515.2 of Aedes aegypti. Classification (NCBI taxonomy): domain Eukaryota; kingdom Metazoa; phylum Arthropoda; class Insecta; order Diptera; family Culicidae; genus Aedes; species Aedes aegypti. The sequence goes on along the minus strand of NW_018735517.1, from coordinate 7,053 downwards.
ACCAACAGCTGTTTCATTTTACCCACATAGTGCAGGTAAAATGAACATTTGCATCGTTTTTTGCTAACGATAAAAAATGTGTGAAAACTTTAGCTATTTTAGTCTGAAATTCGTGTCGCTGCTTTAGATAACATCCCTACCTATGATAATATGCAACGAAACATAGAAATTCTTCGTTTTAACTAATTAGAAAACAAGGTGATATCCTTAAGGTGTTCATTTTACCACCCCTTCCCCTATCTTAAAATTTGTAATCATGGATTTATGAACCTTCCTCAACACTTTCATATAATTCCACAAGTAGTTCTCAAGACAAGTTGAAACTCACATTATGTCTATCAAGTTGGTTTGGTTAACGAATTTAAAAATGATGTCGCTCAATATTACATATTCGTAAATCGAACAAATATCTGATGATAACTTTCTGTTTTTTTTTCATACTTCCCTGGGTTTTCTATTGCCACGCATATAACATTGTGGATATCGTGCTAATGTTGAAGAAATGTTAAGTCAGTATTGCAAATCTACCTCAGATAGCTAAAACACCGATTTTCTCATTTTAATCATGATACAACCTTCTACAATATTGTTTGCTATAGTGTCAAGTAGTGTTTTTGACACTCTGGGTTCAATTAAACGTTATCAACAATTTTCCAGAACGAAACAGGGGATGATGTGCTGTTTTCCATATGTTTGAGCTGAAAATCTCATACTAACTTCAATTCAATTGCGCCAGCTCATGGAACGACCAAATGAGCTGAAACTTTCAGGACGTCTCCCTTTAACCCTAAGAAATAATCCTGGGGGGTGCCCCGTGGAATTATAGAACTTTATTTCTCTCCCATACTAAGCTGGGCCAGTCTTGAAACATCCGAAACGCGCAATGCGCATTGTCATAAAACATTTTCACCAATTTTGAGCCAGAAAGAACTTGCTGCTTTGTTGAACGTCGAACTAAGACTAATACGGGGGACGGACCTGGTGTAGTGGTTAGAACACTCGCCTCTCACGCCGAGGACCTGGATAGAATCCCATCCCCGACATAGTCACTTATGACGTAAAAAGTTATAGTGACGACTTTCCTTCGGAAGGGAAGTAAAGCCGTTGGTCCCGAGATGAACTAGCCCAGGGTAAAAATCTCGTTAATAAAGTCAAAAAAAAAAAAAAACTAATACGCTGTGCTGTAAATGCAATCGATCATATAATCACATCTAGTGGTAATGATTCGTCCCTATAACTAGTACGTCAATGGCCTAGAGGAAGAAGACCACTGGAACTTAACACAGGGCATTTTCTGAAAGGTTGTGCGACGCAAGCTCAACAAAAAGTTTCGTGGGAATAGATTGGCGAGCCACGCAAGTCGCCCCCGTAACCGCACGGATCAATAATGATGGAAAGGAATATATTATGTTCTCGGTCAAGAACTCGTAATCTTGCTCAAGAGCGTGTTCTTGAAGATATGTACCAAAGTTTTTTAAAACTTCTGTGTAGGTCATTGAATGAAGTCACTAAAAAAAAACTATAAATCTGCAAATCCATGATAAAACTACCTTCAAGCATAACAAAACAAGTTAGAATATGAATTATTACTTGAAGTTTTTAATCATCATAAAACCGTATAATCTTGAAAAAGGTTCTCATTTCAAAGTTAATTTCCTACATTTAGACGCATTTGGCTGATTTCCAAAGTTTAATTTTGCCATAAGGTGACCGAATACATACTCGTGTTGATAGAATTTTGATTTTGATGATACAGTAGAACCAGTTTTTACAGTTTTTCTCAAATTATTTCTGTTATGTGGTGATTAGGGTAGTTCAAAATTTAAAAAAGTTTAAAAATCAAATCCATCCTTACGATTAAAACAGTGTTCTGTGAAAGTTAAAGGTTTTCGGCGGTGATTTAAAGTGAGCCCAAAGAGATTATAGTCCAGCAAACTTCTGCATAAATGGCAAACAAAATTACCTCAAAAAGGATTTGCTTCTTCAGCAACTTAATTCATCAATTAAAATTATCAAATTAAATGGGCAATATGATTACTATTTTACAACTTTTAAATATGTTATCCTTTTTACAGCACCAAAAAGCATTTATTGCCTCTTTCCTTCTTGTTCAATATGTTTGTCAAACATTGAGCTTTATTTATAAATGTTTTTATGACAATAATTTACATTTACCCATTTACAAATTAAACATTCAGCGTAGAGTGTCATTAGGCCGTCCCTGATTTTTCGAAAATGCGAAATGTTATAAGTTCGTCATTGTAAAGTGTAGGTTGTAGGTTGTAGGTGTAGATGTCCCTCGTGCGCCAATCGAGCTCGCTGCTCTAGTGTACGCAACATGAGAACGAAAAGCCACTAGTAACAAATTGATAATAAGCATATAATTTTAAGTAAACAATATTATATACTATGGATATCTTCATAATACTGCACCACTGACATAAAATTGAGAACTACAAGGAATCGTTCAAATATTACATAACGCAACAGGGGGAGGGAGGGGGCTTCCGTAGTGTTACGGCTCATACAAAAAAAAAATGTTCATACAAAAGCTTTGACTTGGGGGAGGGAGGGGGTATGAAATTAGCATATTTTGCGTTACGTAATATTTTGAATCATCCCAAAGAAACAAAATGTCTATGCTGATTATCAACTCGCGTAGGACAATTCATTATTTGTGGCTATTCGTTCTCATACTGCGTGCACTAGAGAGCAGCGAGCTCGATTTTGCACACGGGATTCATCTATGCTAATACCTTCAGGGCCATTGGGGGACCACTTTGCGTTCACGTACGGGACTTCAAATTTTTACCTGATTTTTTTTCTTACCAAAACGAGCACTTTACAATGACGAACTTATACATTTAGCATTTTCGAAAATAAGGGACGGCCTAGTGTCCCATTTTCCGGCCATTTTTTTAACAAATTTGATAAGTAGATGAAAGAAAAAGTCGAGTCTAGTACACGACACTGAAGACGGCCTTACAGTTGAGATCGAAATACGCGTATTGTCAAAGGATACAAACTCTAGTGAATTAAATGGCTTAGAACTGAATTCGGTTTTCCATCTACTAAAGAGCTCGAAAGAATTATTATCAAAATTTTTATGCTTTTTCCTCGGGAAATCCCGGGATCCCGGGATTTCTACAATTTTCAATAACACTTGTATTTTCATTGAAATGAAAACAAATTCCAAACTTCACAATGTTATTACAATTAATTAAATAAAAAAAAACCCCGAGGACTAGAAAAAAACTCGCAATAACTTATGCATACCATATTTTTGGTATCATATCAATAATTAGGTATTGTTCAGTTGACAATATCTCATTTTGGTAGTAAATGGTTATTGGAAAAAAGTGTTTAAACAATTCAAAATATTTCATTTTGGTATTCGATAGCTATTGAGTACTGCTTGAGGTATTGAACTACTATTGAAAAATTTGACTTTTATATGAAAATCCATCATGTTTTATTTAGGTTTTACAATACCTGCTCTAATAATCAGCTTGGTATTTGTAGAATATGCAGAAGGTATTATTTGAGGTATTTTACTTCTTATGCAGGGCTCCTTCATACCTCATTCAGGTTGTAGGTATTGGAAATTTTCTGTTATGGAATACCTTAGTTTGGTACTTACTAGTTATTTTCTTCTGCTCTGGCAGTTGAAATAATTACAGCAGTTTTATTCCAGAGAAGTAATTTGAAAATCAAAACTACTCCCGGTTATGTTGGGGAGGTTTACAAATTCTCCATAATAAATGAAAGAGTACTTAAGTCATAATATTAAGACAGTAGTGATCCAGATGATTTGAAAACTCATCATCATCATCTTTTAAGTAAAAGAGAAACATTTCGAAATCGGATAATACTAAAAGGTAGTTATTAAAAATAAGAATTTAGGTGAATTTTCAGATTGGCTCTTCAAGGAATAGGTTTATGAAAACGCATAATGTTGTAAAAAATCGCTATAAAAGGTCTTTGTAACTAGACCAATAGAAATATTTTGCACTGATTTGGTAATTTAGCCTTCTTATAAAAATAATTACCCATTTTCTTTATTGCTATGATATTTTTCTATTTATTCGAATAATTTACTTGTTTGAACCAAATCTTACATTCACTTCGGGAATCCCGTGATTCCCGGAACAGTATGTCTCATACCCCGGGAAATGGGTAATCCCGAAATTTATCTATCCCGGGATTTTTGTCCCGGGATATCCCACGATGGACACTCTAATTCAAAGGGAAGCAGGCCGCTCGGCTAAAAGGGTCGTGATCACATTCACATTCAATATAACGTTAACGGATAATGTGGGCAATGCAACTTACCCTGCTCCTAATAATTGTGAAAGTTAATGCACCTTACGAGCCATTGGAACCATCGGCCATTTTCGGCGTAATGACCCTTTCGGCCTAACGACTCTTTAAGCCTAATGACCCTTTCGGCCTAACGGCATTCAGCCTAACGTAATAGCCCCCAATATGTTTGTCAAAGATTGAGCTTAATTTTTAAATTAAATGTTATATTAGACAATAACATTTACAAATAAAACATTCAAAGGTTGAAGAAAGTTGACGGATTCACCAACTCCGATTTTGATTAAATTTTACACATGTTTTCGATATGATAGAAAAAATGTTTTCGATAGAAAAATAAATAATATTAACTCAAGAAACTTTTGAAAATGGTCTATGATTTTTTACCGTCAATTCATTTGAAAAATTCTTGTGATGAAATTTTTGATTTTTGTTCTTAATATGAAGAAGTTTGGGCTACAAGAAAAAAAAACATTAACAAAAAAAAAAATACCATGAAGATTTCAAAATGAAACCTAAACTTCGAAATACAGGTTGGACTCGATTATCCGGAGTATCATTTTTTTTCACTCCGGATAATTGAATCCTCTGGATAATCGAATCACTAAGAAAAAAAATGAAATCTTCGATAAAAGAACTTAAATGTTATCTATTTTTGTTGTTTTATTTAAATGATGCGGTGCTGTAGCTAGAAATTATTTCTGGGAACAGTAGGGGTCTTCACAAGAAAAAAAAAATTGACCAGCATACACAAAAAAACACTTTTTCAAACCACCCTTTTCTTAAATACGTTCAAAACTGCAAAACCATCTGTATTGTATATTTCAATACCAAATTATTTCCGATTTATGCAAAAAATTGAAAAATAAGAACATCTAAAAACAAATTCCGGATAATCGAGTCTAAAATTCCGGTTTTTCGAATCCCGGATAATCAAGTCCCCGAATATTCGAGTCTCCGGATAATCGAGTCCGACCTGTATTTGCTTAATTTGCCATAGAATTCGAACTTTAAAACGAGGTACACACAACGGGTTTGGCAATTTTGTAAAAGACCACTTGAGGTATCAGAAATAACATTGGAAAGCATTCATCCTTATTTCACATTTTCTGAAAATTGTTGTCTAATGATCCATTACCCAACTCAAACCAGTTGCGTAATGAAAAACGTTGCGTTATAATCATTACGCAACTGATTTGAGTTGCGTTGTGCCTATTACCATACTGCATAATTCTGTGCAGGAAAGTAGGCCGCATCGTAATAGATTGGAGTGATGAAAAACAGCCTATTACGATAAGAAACTGCAAAATATATTTTTTGCGATTTCTCATCGTAATAGGCTGTTTTTCATCACGCCAATCTGTCATGAAACGGCCTACTTTCCTGCACTGAACTATGCAGTGCGGGAATAATCATTACCCAACTGAAATCAGTGCTGTAATGATTCATTACGCAACGCTTTCTCATTACGCAACTGTTTTGAGTTCCGTAATGAATCATTACACAACCATTTTTCAGAAATTGTAAAATAATGGTGAATGCATTCCGATATAATTTCTGATACCCTCAAGTGGTCTTCTTTGACATTGCAAACAATGTTGTACGTAACGCGTTGCAAACTCGATTTTTACTGCACTTGTCGTAATTATCCTACTCGGCAAGCCTCGTAGAATAAATTGACACAAAATGATTAAGTTGCTGACTCGGATCTTGGCTTGATCTGAAATTTTCATCGCAGTTCAGGAATAGCTGGAATTTCACATGAAACAAAATTCACAATTTTTCATATACAAACTATACCGTAGACCATAGAGGGATTAGCCCCTTTGAGTGATTTCCTAATGAAATCTTCTTCAAAGAAGAAGAAAATATCTTTATCTATTCAATACAGTTTGATTTTGGCAAAAAATCAAAACAGTCCATGTTGCTAGAATTTGACCGTGCAAAAACGATTTTTTTGGGATGGTTCTTCTTCTTCTCTTCTTCTTTCTGGCATTACGTCCCCACTGGGACAAAGCCTGCTTCTCAGCTTAGTGTTCTTATGAGCACTTCCACAGTTATTAACTGAGAGCTTACTATGCCAATGACCATTTTTGCATGCGTATATCGTGTGGCAGGTACGAAGATACTCTATGCCCTGGGAAGTCGAGAAATTTCCAACCCGAAAGATCCTCGACTGGTGGGATTCGAACCCACGACCCTCAGCTTGTCTTGCTGAATAGCTGCGCGTTTACCGCTACGGCTATCTGGGCTTGGGATGGTTCACACGCCAAATTTGAACATTTTTGATCTTTTTCTACCAACCCCCCTCCCCTTCCCGCTTTTTATGGGTCTACTGACAATTTTGCAAGGCTTGTCACACTTTGCATGACCTTTTCCGGAAGAGCGTGACACAATTTGTGCACGATCCCTTATTGGTAACAATCAAGTTGTCTTTCAAGGCATTTAACAAAATAAGAATCGGGTAAATATTCATAGAAGATAAGCCAAAACTTTTTGTTGTTGCGTGAACGAGGTAAACTTTTGATCAAACTACTAACTAAACTTTTTTTTTTAGTTTCATTGTTATCATAGAGTTTTAAACCGAGAAGTTCATTCATCTTACGATATGTCTGATCCGACGATTATAAAAATCATATGTATATCGGGGTTTTTTCTCACTAGAGTACAGTATTTGGATTATGTTTTCATTAACTGAAGGTTTTAAATATTCCATCAGTGAAAAATTTTTTA
>NW_018735516.1:0-20404 GCF_002204515.2 Aedes aegypti | reverse complement strand
TTATTCGTCTCGTCGCTGCATGGGGTTTCCGTAAAACACTAATACACATTTTTCCACACTGGTCAGTGTCCACGCGTAACGTTCGCCCACTGACCAGCATCACCACGCACGCAGGAGCAAGCGTCGCAGTCCAAGGAACACAACTACTGCAAAACAGGGAAAAAATTCTCCGGACGTAAAATACGCAGCGCGAATCCGTCAGAAAAAATCAATTCGGACGCGCAAAACCGGAACTGTCCCTGCTGGGCTTACGAAGCACTACCCAGCAAGGCGCTTCCAAAACAGGGAAAAAAAAATTGCCAGCAACGAACCCATACGCGCGCATCGTTCAGAAAAATCAATCGGACGACGCAAAACCGAACTGTCCCTGCTTGGGCTTCACGAAGCACTACCCAGCAAGGCGCTCCAAAACAGGGAGAAAAAATTCTCCGGCAACGAAAATACGCGCGAATCCGTCAGAAAAATTCAATCGGACGACGCAAAACCGAACTGTCCTGCTTTGGGCTTCACGAAGCACTACCCAGCAAGGCGCCTCCAAAACAGGGGAAAAAAATTCTCCCGGCAACGAAAAATACGCGGCTGAATCCCGTCAGAAAAATGCAATCGGACGATACGCAAAACCGAATGATCTGCTTGGGCTTCACAGAAGCACACCCCAGTCAAAGCCGCTCGCTAAAAACTAGGGGAAAAGAAATTCTACAGCGGCACAACGAAATACGCGCGCGAATTCCCGTCAGAAAAATCAATCGGGACGACGCCAAAACCGAAACTGTCCCTGCTTGGGGCTTCACGAGCAAGCACTACCCCAGCAAGAACGCTCCAAAACAGGGGAAAAAAATTCTCGCAACCTGAAAAACGCGCGAACGTCAGATAAAAAAATTTCCCCCAAAATTCGGGACGACGCAAACCGAACTGTCACTGCTTGGCGCTTCACGGAAGCACTAACGCACAAGGACGGCTCCAAAACGGGGAAAAAAATTCTCCGGCAAGAAAATACGGCGCGAATCCGTCAGCAAAAATCAATCGGACGACGCAAAACCGAACTGTCCTGCTTGGGCTTCACGAAGCACTACCCAGCAAGACGCTCCAAACAGGGGAAAAAAATTCTCCGGCAACGAAAATACGCGCGAATCCGTCAGAAAAATCAAATCGGACGACGCAAAACCGAACTGTCCCTGCTTTGGGCTTCACGAAGCACTACCCAGCAAGACGCTCCAAACAGGGGGAAAAAAATCTCCGGCAACGAAAAATACGCGCGAATCCGTCAGAAAAAATCAATCGGACGACGCAAAACCGAACTGTCCTGCTTGGGCTTCACGAAGCACTACCCAGCAGACGCTCCAAAACAGGGGAAAAAAATTCTCCGGCAACGAAAAATACGCGCGAATCCGTCAGAAAAATCAATCGGACGACGCAAAACCGAACTGTCCTGCTTGGGCTTCACGAAGCACTACCCAGCAAGGCGCTCCAAAACAGGGGAAAAAATTCTCTCCGGCAACGAAAATACGCGCGAATCCGTCAGAAAAATCAATCGGACGACGCAAAAACCGAACTGTCCTGCTTGGGCTTCACGAAGCACTACCCAGCAAGACGCTTCCAAAACAGAGGAAAAAATTCTCCGGCAACGAAAATACGCGCGAATCCGTCAGAAAAAATCAATCGGACGACGCAAAACCGAACTGTCCTGCTTGAGCTTCACGAAGCACTCTTCCAAAGCCTGCTCACGATGCCGCAAAAATCGAAAACACAACAGATTAATTTCAAATGTTGAGGAATAGTCACTGCAATAATATAGAAGTCTATACAAAATATTAACAAGTGATTCTGAGAACATGAGTTTTTAGTTTTGGTTTTAGTTTTAGTTTTGAGTTTTAGTAATCTTTATGTTAATATTTCTTTACAAACCAAACTTGATATTGACAATGCTCTTGAAACTTTAACAAATTCCATTGTTGAAGCAAGTTGCAATACCTTAATGTGAAGTAAAATTCGAGTCCGTGATTATTGACGATGATCTTAGATTCTTGTAACGTCTTGGAAACGCGAGGAGAAGACAATTTGAAAAAAAAAATATATATACACTCGAAGCACAAATTTATAGGGTACAAGAAAGTCGGACAATGTGTATTCCATGAGAATATGACAATTTTTGATTGGAAAATCAATTTTACTCGATAAACTGTAGTGTATACCGTGGTGCATCAATATCCGGACGCTGAAGAGGCACGAAATGTTCTAGCTCAATTTGCACGACCTTAATTTCTCACATGATTAAGGTGTGATATTCATACAATTAGCTTACGAATACATCTCCACAAAAACGAAGAAAATTTCATGGAAAATAGCAAAAATAACATGTAAATTGTTAAAATAATGAAACAATGCTTGTCCTTAAATCCGGACACGTGAATCAATATGCCGGACACTCATGAATCAAAATCCGGACAACGTTAAATACATTGACTATATCTATACAAAATTCATTGAAATCAACAAGTTGATGATTTTTACGGTAACGTAAAACATACATTTACTGTACAATATAATATAATTAACAACATTATGTTTAATAAGAACATTTTTTACCTGCATTCATTTTTGTAGTTCGATGCTAAACATGAGCTGCAGCGCCACAGAAACAATCGCGTTTTAAGCAGTTTTTCAGCGCAAAATAATTGTGTTATCATTGATTACACTACTTTCCCACCTATCCTTTTTTTTCATATGTTCTTCAAAAATAGTACTTTTCACTGCAAATATATTGCGATATCGTTTTGTGTCCGGCTAGAGAAACAATGGCTCACAAACCCGGACAGCGTCTTTTTGCTCTTGATTTAGTTAATTTTCACACCAAATCACCGTTTTTCTATAATTTATCATCACATTCACTTTTCTGAACCAAACAAGCAGTAAAAATAATATCTATTCACACATTCGCGAGTGAATTAATTCTGATAAGTCAATTGGAAACTTTACAGTATGAACTTGAACGACGCAGGAAAAAGGCAAAACTGACGTTGCGAATTTGTTTTTATTTTTAATATTTTTATGACAAAGCTTACTAGATGGAAAATTATCGTGAAATGATAAAATAAGTTTAAATCTTAAGATACGAGGAAATATTACAAGATTATTGTTAAATTTCATCGATAAATCAATAAATATTATTTGAGTGTACGGATATTGGTCCCGTTCGGGTTTTGATTCATCACGGTATGTTACGAATATTTTGAAAACAGATTCGAAATCAGCAGGCCGAAATCTGTTGATGCCATGTGAGAGTGCGTAAAAAAGGTTTTGATTGTCCACCTTCTGCTAACATTAATCATTGTCCAAGTTGAAGTATGAATTTTTCACCCGACTGGATTCTGAAGTTCATCAACAGATCGTTCAATCATTTTTGTACTGGTTCAACCTTTGGTGGGTGGAGATTGAAAGTGGACACACAACAGAAAGGTCGTCCACCACACCATCACGTACAATGTGAACGGAATCAGCTCCTGTGCATTTGGGACATTTTCACTCATTCTCACCCATTTCCTCGTCCACTTTGTGCCAAAAGTGTCAAAAGATTGAATGAAATCTGTCCCACTTGAAGCCTTGAACTCTCGAGCATCATCTATCATCGGGTCGGATCTTCACAAATCAGCACGAAATTGTAATCGGAAAACTTCCTTCCCCATAGTTGCAGCTCTCTGGACACGGCCAAGGTTCCGTATTTGTGCCATTTCAAATTTCGACGCCTCACCAAACTCGGACCAGCTCTCTATCGCTCTCTCTCGCTCTTGCATTGTGGTTTGCTTTGCTGTTGAGTTTCGTCGTACCCTCTGCCGAGAAGTGCCTTGGTAAATAATTTAATTAGCCATGCCAATCACAATCTCATCACTCTTATCTTGATGGCAGAATTTCACCGGTGCCGTACAATTAGGGATGTGGAGATGTGGTTGGCCTATAAATTTTCGGTTCTGTCACATCAGCCATCAACTAGCTAGCAGCAGCAGCAGCATCAGCATCGGAGCAGAGTCGTAGTGTGGCTTCATGGCTCCCTTGGAAACCTTCATATTGGCACTAAATAGTTTGAATTTCTTCTCTAAAAGAGCTGTGAAAATATTATCATGTAGGGTAGGTGTACCAGTTATAGACATAATGGTTCCCTATTTCGCCATACGTGATTACTTTCATGTCTTCAAACTTTGAAAATTTTTGTGTGTTGTAGTGGTTAGATTTAACATAGATCTTGATGTAAAAACATTCAAAAAGATTTAAAATGTGAAAGTTATCAAAATTTCACATATGGCCAAATAGGGAACCACTATGGCCATAACTGGTACACTTTCCCTATATAAACATTTTGTTATGAACGATTCAGGAATTATTTGAATTTTAAATTATTATGTTGAGGGATGATTTTTTTGAAACCGTGGCCTTTATTTAATAAAATCATTCAAAATTTATCCAGAACAAGACACATGTTGGCTCCCCCTGAAGGCTCGTGCTCTTCGTGGAGGCCAGTCACATGCTACGGCACTGCATTCCTGAAGGCAACCGAGACAGAAAACACCACACATCACCCATCATCATAGTGGAAATGGGGGGACAAGAGCCGGCAGCAAGGCAGGTAGAGTACATCATCAGTCAGAATCAGGCAGCCAGTCAGTATCTGTCCGTCACACGCCGAGAGTCGATCGAATTGAAGGGCGATGAAATTAATGATTCAATCTGTGCCAAATATGAGCATTGAGCCGGGATGAGGGAAAATTTTAGAATTCCATTTTCATTTGGAACGCAGACAGATGATTTGATTGGTTTAGAATCGTATAGGAGACCGATAAAACACTGAAATTGTGCAGTTCATTGCGTGTCGATTCGAATCACATCACAGGAATTTCAAGAGATCAAAGATTTTTTTATTGCTGCATACTTTTTTGTTTTGGTTTTAGAAATGTAACGTTTAATTTATTTTAAAGCTGTTTTTTTTTTCACAAATCAGTAATTTAGAAGCATTAGCGTACGAACAGGAGGAGCCAGGGAGTGGGGGGCTAGCTCCCTCCAGAATCATCAAGTCCACCCTGAATTTTTGGTGATAATAACAAAAAAAATAAATAAAACAATTTAACATGAAACGAAGCTTCTGAATTAATGTACATGACTCTTGTTGTTAACAAAAATCTCTTCAATAGTTACGTTATTTTATGTTGTACAACTATAGTGAGAAACCCTCGCTAGTCTTACACAGCATCAGCGTGGTGGTTCTGACTGCGGTGAATCGAGCGACAACCGGAAGCTTAATCGTCCGGCTGTCGATCGTTTGATTACAGTTAGAACTAGCTTCTTGTTATATGCGATAAGCGCCATTTTCCAACATCTCCGTTGCAAAACATACTGTAGTACAAAAAGCGCAAATATCCTGGAAGTTTGATTCCAAAAATTCGTTTTTTTGAACAGTTCAAATAATGCTGTTTTTGCATAAAGCAGCATATTTATTGCATTCAGATTTCACATGTTTTTAGAGGATACCCTGCTCGAAATGATGATAATTTCCTTTATGAGAATTCACTAAAGGAATCCATACATGAACTTCAACTCATATAATGTCCGACAAAATAATTGACAAAATAGGCAAAATTGCTAAAGGAATTTCTTAGACAACATATAGCGGAAATTTTTGTCGAAAAATAAGACCCAACTTTCAAGGAATGTCGGCATGGCCAAATGAATGAATTTATTGCTTATTATTTCATAAATTATTTGATTGATTTCTAGCAGATTTGCGACAAAAATTAAAAAAAAAAAGATATTTTATTTAGAATTTTAGTTTAATCAAATTTCTCAAGAAATATTTAATGATGGCTTCAGAGCTTTTGCAAACCTCTTGAAACCTTGACAAATAATAGTGTGGGGCTTGTTCGTACTTTCAAAGCGAACTCCTCCTGGTGGATGACCGTTTCTTCTTTGTCTATTTCTCATTTATTTATTTATTTATTTATTTTATTTATTTATTTTTATTTCAATTCATGTAATTTAGGGACAATCCTTTTTTAAATGTTACACCGTGGTGTATTTAGTTTATTAATGAACAATTTTAACTCTACATCTAATTTAAGTTCCTGAATTTGACTATTTGACCTTTTCACCGCATTTGTTCGATCTCACTGAGTAAACCCTTTCTGAAGACTAAGATTGAGGAAGAAGATTTGAGTAATGGAGATAAACAATTCCGATTATGAATGCCTCTCACAAACAAGGATTAGCCGAAGAATGCTGAGGTATGACTAGACTCAATGTCCTTATGTTTATAAAGAACTGAAGTTTACTGTATAGATAGCGAGGTGCATTAGTATTAATAATTTTATATATTTGTACGCAAGTTCTTAGAGTGTAAAACTTTCTAAACTGGCACCCAAGAAGAACATCTTGTAAATGGGTAACATGTGAGAACCTATTAAGGTTGAAAACATATGGGGATTTTTTTTTAATTTTCGTACAAAGTGGGCCGAAGGGTGTCAGATTTTCATGAAACTTTTTCCACAGGCAGAGCTCATCAATATATGAATAAAAAAAATTGAGAAAAATTCAGGGTCGCTTATTTTCCCGGAAAACTCAGTGGGATTTTTTTTGTTTTCCTCTGACACTACTAATTTTGAAAAATCATAACTCAAGAACGAAGCATCGTAGAAACAAAGTTTTTTTTTATGAAAATGAAAGCAAATTTTCTTAGGAATAAAAAAAAAATAACTGGGAAAAGTTTTCCACAAAATTTTCCACCGTTGAGAAAATTTGTAAAGAAAAGCTGGAAAAACTATGTTCCAATTAGTGGAAAACTTTCAAAAATATATTTTTGAGAAGGTAATGCATAAGCTTAAATCGCTGAAATTCCTGGAAGAACCACATTAAAAATTTTACTGGAATAAATATTTTTTTCAGGAATTGCTTAGATATTCCTGGAGCCATATCGGAACCGGTCTAAAATGTTTCAGGGTGAACAATAGTCCTTCCTGAGGGAATCTCTGGTAAAGGCCCTAGTAAATACATTGCTGTAAGGATTACGGTAGAGATTATCCCTAAAGGAATCTTCGAAATAACTCCTGGAGAATTCTCCTGTAGAATCGCTGGTGATATTTAGAGAGGAATTTTCTTAGGAATCTCTGAAAGTTTTCCTTAAAGAACGTCTGCTGCCCTATTTGAACCGGAAATTGCGATTATTGCAAATAGTTATAATTCGCCAGCAAATAAATGTAGTTTTATTTATCCGAAACATAAATTATAGCTTGTCGAATGATTCCGATTTATTATGCTTTTATTTTTTCTAATTTGGTTATAACGGAAATGGAGCTCTAGTATGATATGTTTATGTTTGAGAGGCCCAAATAGCCTTAGCGGTGAACGCTCTACTTTTCAGCTAGATTCAACTGAGGGGTATCGGTTCGAACCTCACTGGTAGAGAATCTTCCCGGGTTGGAAATTTTCTTTTCGTCCCAGGCATATAGAATCTTCGTGCCTACCACAGGATATACAAAGGCAAAAATAGACACATGGCTGAGCTCTCTGTTAATAACTGTGGAAGCGCTCATAAGAACACTTTGCTGAGAAGCAGGCTCTGTTGCAGTGGGGACGTAACGTTACGTGTTTGGCATGGTGTCCATTTACTTCTGTATGAAATATAGTGTATTTTGTATATATGGTGGTCTGAAAATGTCCACATCCTAGCGGAACCGGTTCCGGAATACTCCGACCAAATCCGGCCAAATCTAAATGTTGGTCGTCTTGGTGCTCTTGTAAATCGGAATGAATAAAATTTTAACCGTTGTTATATACTTATGAACTGCTGATTATGATATACGCCAGTTTCTTCTGAAATAGGTTTCAGGTTCTCTTGTGCCATTGTGCCAGAATGGCCATACTCACAAAACAATTCCAGGGTTACATTCTATAGTTCCATATCTTTAATGTAAAGCTAAAAGAACATAAATCGGTACAAAAATATATTTTTGGGAACGTCTTAAAATCAGTGGTATTTTTAACCCTTAGTCCGACCTTACTTATGTAAAACAAGTATTCATTCATCGGATTTCTAGAAAAACTATCTAAAGAGTCATTCAAACATTTTTCAGGAGACTTCTCTACAACCTCTGTCTGTGATTTATTCAAAAAGTTCTGCATCTATCTGTAGAGGCAAATATCTGAGGGAAACTTCTTATACTTAAATTAGCTTTGGGAATTATCGATCATACTTCATCAAAGTTTAGTTTGGGAGAAACTTTAGTGGAACCTCTGGAGAAAAATCTAGATTTTTCTAATGTCCTTAGTGTATAGTGAATGTCGCATTAAATATCGTTGGATATTAGAATCATGTAGAATGTTGATCAAGTTTGTCGAAGACATAGACCTTCTATGTCGTTAGATTATCAAGATTTCCATATACACGAAATCTCAGAACTACTGGTTTCCAAGGAAAACGCTTAGATGAAATACGCCCTACATCTGGGGATACCTGTATGCGTCAAAATAAATACTTCGCTGTGATGTCTTTACTTTCTATTCTGGAGCCCAAGCCGCGTTCATTGTACACAAAGTTTCCGTATTAAAAATTGTAACTTGCTCAACCGAACCCTTGACATCGGCAAACTTCCGTCCAATTTGAACGCTCACCAACCCTCTCACTCCGCCCGTTGTGGTCACGTCACGTCATGTCAGAAGGGATAAGCTCCATCGAAGCATAGTGAGTGAAGGTGGGTGGGTTCACCATCGGTAACGACGGGGATGGCAAAAACTTTTCTCGAAAGTACTTCACAATTATGACTTTAGAATGTCGGTGATTGATGCTCTATTTGTGACGACAAGCACCAACGACGTTGTTGTCGTGCTACACTTGCATTGACTGACTGACTAGCTGACAAACTGGAAAAGCATACCGAAGAAGGACAGACTTTATTCGGTGGCAATCGTGGCACAGCGGTGGGACTCCATGTTAAAATTGGAAAATATTTCAATAATTGTGCGAAATGGATGAAAATAAGAACATTTGCTAATTTGCTAATTTTAGATCGCTGATTCCATGTTAGTCGCCATTTTTTAGTTTTCCCGTGTATTTTCAGTCATAGGGGTATGTTTAGTTGGGAGCCTTCCTTAGCCGAGTGTTTTAGAGTCCGCGGCTATAAAGCAAAGTCATGCTGAAAGTGTCTAGGTTCGATTAAGAATTTTAAAATCCCTAATAAACATTGCATTGAAGATAAATACTGAAGAACTTTCAGTACACCTTTTAGCTTTGAAAAATTCCCGACCATATAATTTAAGTTTAACCGTGTCGAGAATTTGGCTTTTGTTTGTTTGTAGTATTTCAAACACTAGAAAAGAAAACAATATGACGTTTTGGTATCAATTTTTGAGCTTTTATCCACTGTGCGTACGGTACGGATTGCGACATTCATTGGCAAGGCGTGCGGGCACGACGGATTCAAAGCTTGAAAGTAAATTGGAAAAGTTTTCTGTTTCATTCCGCTCCAAAGAGCTTGATTAGTTTGATAATTCTGCAAAACTCCCTGGCCAGGAGGCGGTAGTGCTTGAATAGTTGTGCCGGTTAGCTGGTCGTCGGTTTATGTACAATATAGTCCAGGTAAATCGTGGTTTGGTTACTGGTGGTGTAGGGAATGGTTGAATGTGACGAAACACGTAAGACGGTGGCAGGACTGACGACTCGGTGACAGTCTGTTACCACATTGACTGTAGGGCCGGATGGGGAAGTTAAAGCTGAGGTCGGACTTTTCACACACTTACAACAACGTTATTCGTTTAGGCACTTCTGGCAGGTGGAAGTGGAATATTGAAATTTAAATGGATGAAATTAAATGGAAATTTTATTGCAAAACTTTACTCTCGTTAATCGGAGTTTGTAGAAAGGAGTACTGAGAAACTACTTTTTGAATGTGAAGTCACATTGAAATGAGACTAGGGGTTTTGAAATAATTTGCAACAGCATTTGCAACTTTTCTTGTTCTGTTGGTTGTATATCAATACAGTAATGTACCAATGCACAATGTCAAAGTCTTTTAATGTACAGAACTGTTCTGTTTAGAGATTGCCCGGATAAAAAATACAATACAAAAACAATATAACGTATTGAAACAGTACCATTCAATATATTGGAAATACAATACAGTATATTGGAAAATGACAATACAATTACAGTACAATATATTGTTTTGAACAGTTCACTGTATGGTGTATGAGATTTTTGCAATATAATGTATGGGTGGTTAAGTATCGTAACAATACAAATATAGATATTTTCTCATACAAACATTTTGAAAATACAATACGATATATTGTTTATGTATTGTCTTGATAAGCAATTCGAGTATTGTTGTACAATACAAAAACAATTCAACAAACTGTATCATGGTTGCATTCGTCATTACAGCTAATGTCACGTGTCCTCTAAAAAACTACTTATTTTTACTTTTTAAATATTTTCCCCCCAACATTTCTTGCTTTTTGAACTTGTTTTGTTTATTTCTTTCAGCAAAGCTACATAGAAAAAAGCAACAGTTGTTTTACGCGAAAATAGGAATTTGACCAAAATTTTAAGGTATAAAACCAATTAAAACAATACAATGTTCTGTTACAATATATTATATTGTTTTTGAATTGTATATCAAAACATGAATAATATTGCTTCGTCATTCAATTACAATACGCTGTATTGTATCCAATACGTTATATTGTACATTAATGGTTTATTCCATTCACTGAATGATACGTTTTTATCCGGGTGAACGAAACGAAATAAAAACTTGTTTTAATTATTGAATATACAGACAATGTAAATTATTTTATTGGTTTTTGAACAAAACATTTGGTACATCTAGCACCATGTAGGGCAAAATGGTCTTAAATGCCACTTTAAGGATCTATGTCGTTTTCTTTTAATGGTATCTACATTTTAACACCATTCGAAGTCCTAACAGAAGCTTTTCAATATTTGCTAGCAACCACCATGAAAACATTTCCCAAATGTGAGTTTTTATACGGTTTCAAATCGTGAAGAAAAGTTGGTTGAATAATGACCCAATGGAAGGGGTAGAATGCCATTTAGTATGGAGAACTAGGGGTTAGCAACCAAGTTTCTCCATTAGTTTGCTCTGTGATATGGGAACGCTTTTTCGTTAATAAAATCTTCGGAAAACCTTAATATTTAGGCAAAAAGTGAAAAGTGTTGAATTTCACCGGGAAATTAAGGAAAATCTTTGAGTTTATGTCCAAGGGTTGTAGCGGCAACTCTTAGGTAAACATATTTTAACATCGTTTGACAAAGAATACAAATTGAAACGTTGTAGGAATGATTTAATGAAGAGAGCCATTTACCCCATCAGTGCGTATTGGACTATGTTCCCCTAATATGGCAGTTTCTAGCAGGTTACGTGATTTTGTGATTTTAGCTGGGATATAGAATACCAATAATATGTTACAGTAAATTCATTTTCAAAGTGTCCTCGGCAAAGTGATAGATCATAATGTCATCTGAAGATGCGTAGAATTTTTAGGCTCATTTTCCAAGCAATTTTGAGGGTTCATTAAAAATGGCTTAAAACCACATATATGAATGGATTTATCTGTACAACTGCACCAAAATCATTATTTTTGGACAGAATACTTGTTTTATCAATTAAAATCAAAATATTATGTGGAACGGAAAATCTGAGAAAAAAATTAATATGTAAACCTGTCTTATGATGATACTTTTTTGTCTTTTGTCCATTGTCCAGCGGATTTTAAGAACAAAAACTTTTCGGATTTGCTAATGATGTTTTAAAAAAAAAAACAGATAGTCAAACACTCCAATGAAATCATTTTTGTCAAGCTACCGTGCAAAACTGTCGCTAGTTCTCGTTGTTTTCGTTCTCATGCAGGCTAACAAAATTTTATTTCACCATATTTTGATTACGAGTAGGTTTTCAAGTTGTCATTGAACACATTTGAGTAAAGGTGTTAAATCGATACGCATAACCGGTTACGCTTCGAAGGATGGTCAATAAGGTTTCGCATCTAAATTGGTCCAATAAAATATGTCCTATCATAATTTGAGACGAAATACAGTTCAAATTTCCCAAGAACTCTATTAAGAGTAGCTTTGTCGGATCCAAAACCGTAACAAATGATCTTTCAGGCTTTAATGAATGATGCTCATAATTAGGTAAATTAGACATACATATGTATATACAATCTATCAAGTTTCAATCCATAAGTTGTTGTGAGGTTGTTTTAGAATTTATCTACTTATACGCATACATTAATTGGACACGCATGGTCGCCGTTATGCGTCGGGTGTTAAGGAAACCCCTGAGCACGTGGTCTATGGATGTCCTTTTTTTTTTTTTTTTCTATCTTTATTAACGAGATTTTTAGCCCTGGGCTAGTTCATCTCGGGACCAACGGCTTAACTTCCCTTCCGAAGGAAGTCGTCACTGAAATTTTTTAGTGACTATCTCGGGGATGGGATTGGATCCCAGGTCCTCGGCGTGAGAGGCGTGTGTTTTAACCACTACACCAGGTCCGTCCCCTTATGGATGTCCGTGGCGTTAACTTTCCTACGGTGTAACCGTTCGTAAAATTTTACTACCAGTCGTGTTCAGATTTGCCCGAGGTTTTTTTTCTCTCTGTGAGAGTTTTGAACGGTTCTTGGTAGACAACTCTAGAAAATCAAATGCAAAAAATGACTTTTACTCTTCCACAGCCTTAAAGTTTTAGGGAATTCAGAAGAGGATGCTTACCCAAATGAGCTCATAAACGGAACGAACGTAATGTAAATTAGCGAGTAGTTTTTATTTAAGCATAGGGTTTCGTTCTACTTCGTCGTAAGCGCTATTATTCGTCGTATCAAACTTAAAATGTTCCACTACGGCGGATATTTCAACTTACCTGCAACATAGATTCATTTTCCAAGTATAATTTTGTGAAAGCTGTTATGGTTTGTACACTTGTATACCAAAAATGCATAAAACTACTGTATTTCGTTAAATAACTTCAGTTTAATTTTTTTTCACCGAAATCGCATGACGAACACGATTTGAGAGAAATGCTTAACGATTGACACCAGCCACACCCACTTCATTGTATGTATCAGGTATCAGAAGGTCGGCTCCAAAGGCACGTTCCCCACCAGTTGGGAGATTTGTGCCATCGCCATATTTGAGCCTATTTCATCATCTACCCGATGGGAGAGGGAAAGGGAAGGTAAAGATGGGAGGAAATAGGAGTGGGTCCCTTGAAGAGGGAAGATCGCATAAGCGAAATGAGAGCATGTAGCTCCATACCACAATGGGTTCGAACAGCGCCCTAAAAAAGGGCACTGCAAAACGCATGAGCGTAAAGAGAGCCTATAGCTCATTACCACAGCGGGTTAAGAAAACAGGATGTCCTGAAGATTCAGGCTTCTGTATTCAGTTTCACTTAATAAGTGTTTACCAAGTAATTGGAATCGCATTTGCGCAAAAACTGGACAGTTACATATCAGGTGATACGAAGTCCCATAATCGGAGTCACAACTATCACACACAAATGAGTCAACACGCTGAATATTTGCCATGTGATAGTTGAGTCGGCAGTGGCCTGTCAACGCTCTGACCAAGAGACTGCAATTCTTGCTTTGACAGAATTTGTTAAGTACTTCGCCACCTTTGGAGATGGCTCAGTAATATACAATTTTGTTTGACGACACGACTCCAAAACTATTCCAATATTGCTTGTGCTGAGTTGCCGCCCAAGAGTTTATCTGAAGCTTCACCCAGCACTTCGAAATTGGAATAGCCGGCTCAGGGCCAATGAAGTCATTGCGATGCTCCATCGCGAGCTAGCTCATTCAGCCAATTCATTTCCAGCGATGGAAGAATGGCCAGGTACCCATACAAGGTTTACAGAGTTGACTGAATTCAGTTCCTCAATTTGAGTTCGACATGCGATAACAAGCTTTCGACCTTGAGTTGGCCGAAGCGAGAGCTTTTATAGCAGCCTGACTATCTGAACAGAAGTATATGACTTTCCCATTACGCGCTTGTTGAAGTGCTGATTGCACTCCACACATAAGGGCAAATAATTCCGCCTGAAAAACGGTTGCAGTTTCTACCAAGTGAGTAAAACTGATTCAGCCTTTAGCTCACGAGAATATACTCCTGCACCAGCTCTACCTTCAAGAAGGGAGCCATCAGTGTAACATACTATATTGTTTGAATATACTTCTTTCCAAATAGCCAGACGTCCACTCTTCCCGTGAAGGGAATTGTGTGGTAAATTGTCCTGTAAGGAAAGTTACAAGCATGTTGTGAGATCACTTGGAGCAAGGACAATTTTGTCCCAATTCACCAAAAGTGGAAACAACGAAGAGTGTGTAGATCTACGATTCACTGGATTTTTCTCCAGTAGATCCAGTACCCATAAACGGTAAGAGCAAGACAAGTGCTTCTTGTTTAAGATATATGTGTAGTGGCGCAACGTCGAAAAGGGCCTCGAGCGCTGCTGTGGGAGTTGTAGAGAACGCACCAGACATCGCCATCAAGCACATCCTTTGGAGATGGCCCAATTTTGATTAGATTTTTCTCACTTCGCCCTTTTGCCACCACACAAGACATCCATATGCCAATATTGGTCGAACAACTGTTGTGTAGATCCATTTGATATATTTGGGTTTGAGGCCCCAAGTTTTACCAAAGGTTTCGCCGGCATTGACCGAAGGCCATACAAGCTTTTTTGACTCTGAAATCAATGTGAGCTGTCCCATAAAAGTTTGGAATCTAGAATGACTCCGACATACTTTACTTGATCAGTCACATTAATCTCAGTGCCAAAAAGACGTAAAGGTCGAATTCCATCGCGGTTTCGTCTTTCCGTAAAAAGAACAATAGATGTTTTATTCGGGGTTAACCGAAAGGCCATATTGGCGACACCAACTCTCGACTACCTGAAGAGCACTTTGCATCAGGTCGAATAGGGTGCTTATGCACATACCAACTATCAGAGCTAGATAGTCGTCGGCAAATCCATAAAGTTGGAAAACCGCAAATTATTGAGTTGCCTCAATAGCGTATCTGCTACGAGATTCCACAAAAGTGGTGACAAGACTCCCCCTTGGGGGCATCCGCAAACACTCCAATTTTCGAATCGCTGCTTGACGCAATGTCGAGAAGAGATGTCGGTTTTGAGCATTTGAATGAATCCAATTGGTAATCATTGTAGGTAGCCCATGGTTTCGTGCTGCTTCCAATATGGCATCGAAAGACACGTTATCAAAGGCACCCTCAATATCCAAGAAAACACCCAAGCACGATTGCTTATGAGCGAATGCTTTTCTCGATATCGTATACAACTTTGTGTAAAAGAGTCACAGTGGACTTTCCAGATTGGTAAGCATGATTGATTCACATGGAAGAGGCATGTTTGCCAAATAAACATCACGGATGTGATGATCGATAATTGCGTTCCAGACATTTCAGAAGAAAAGAGGTCAGACTGATTGGTCTAAAACTCTTCGCTTCCTCATACGACGCACGTCCTCCTTTTGGGATAAACTTTACAGTTATATCACGCCAGGATTTGGGAATGTACCCGGTAGCAAAACTGCTTACAAGTAGCTTTTTCAAAACATGTTTGATAGACTCAAATCCCTTTTGGAGCAGAACAGGATAAATCCCATCCGCTTCCTGGAGATTTGAAAGGAGCAAAACTATTAAGTGCCCATTGAAATCGATTCAGTAGTTACGATACTGCGAGCCGAGGCCAGAGACTCGTAACTACATGAAAAGACATTTGCTTCATCCGTAGATGCTATGTCCACACATCCGGGGAAGTGTGTATTGAATAAACATTCTAAAACTTCTTCATCGGAAGAAGTAAAAGTCACCATTAGGTAAGCGAATTTTCGTTCAATTGGAAATCTTAGATTTTGCAAGGATTTTGTTCAGCCGACTGACTTCACTCAAACTTGGAAACATTTGTACAAAGGTTTTTCCAGCCGGATCGTTCAGCAGAACCGAAGAGCCTTCTGTAAGCTTTGCGAGCCGACTTGAACGACTCTGATCCAGCTGAACGGCGTCTGGTTCCAACTCCTTCTACATTGTTTCCTGAGTCTAGTCAGATCGGAAATTCCACCATGGGGTCCCTCTTGTAGTCTTTACAGACCGCAGAGGACATGCTTCTTCAAAAAGCTTCCATAATGTACGATGTTGTAGTATCAACGGCATCATCCAGATCACTTGGATTTTCAATGGACGGAGAATATCCATGAAATTTGGTCGCAACCAATTCAATGTAGAGTTCCCAGTTTGGTTGACCGGGGATTCCTAAAACGCAAAGTCCTGCGCAGTTACATTTGAATGTTCAAAGAGATGTAGCGATGATCAGATAATGATTCCTCAATCTGATACATGCCATTCGTCAACTCGTGACTGATTCTATTCGAGCAGAGCGTTATGTCTAACACTTCTTCTCTATTAGAAACCATGAAGGTTGGGCGATTGCCTATGTTAAGTAATCCAAGGTCTGTACTACTTAAGTATTCCATCAGACTGGAGCCTCTCAAATTGATATCCGAGCTTGCCCCAGATGATGTGATGAGCATTGGCATCACTGCCCACAATCAGCGGAAGGCCTTTTGTTACGCAGTGTACGACAACTTCGTTTGAAGTCATCCGTTGGGGATGGTTCATCGTGTGGTAAATATACCGAACAATAGACGTATTTCCTGTTGAGGTCACCAACAGAAAACATCGATTGTGACAGCACATAACATCTCTGGAAGTTAACTCAGAAATGAGTGTAGCAACGATTGCTTTATTAACGAGCACGCATGCGCGGGGCATGGAGCGCGAGTTTGCCATTTCAAGCTTGCTAAAAGTAGCAAAAACTGGGTCCCACAAGGTTACCTAGATAGAAGTTCCCTCTTACGAAAGTAGGGTTCTTGAACTAGCGCCACTTGGGCTGCACCATTTTGCATGAGTCTGCAAAGATTGATCGTTGCTGTTCTTTTATGCTGAAGATTGATCTGAGCTAACCTAACCGTAGCCACTACCCAAACTAGGCAGGATTAAGCTTGTTTGCAATCTCAGCACGAAAAAGACCAGCAACGAAAAAACCAGATCGGTAATCTATTAAAGTCGCCAAAGGCGAAAGAGCACAGAATACACTGTGTTAAAACGCATAATGCGAATCCATATAGGTGAAAATTTAAATTAAATGTCAACATATTCATAATCCCACCCTTATTAAGCCTCAAGATAGAGACTGAAGAAGGGCAGCCGATTATCTCGGGAGAAACACAAGGTCACCTGCACCATTGCTCCGGGTAGCACAGGAAGGACTCAATACTGTGGAGGGGCGCCTGGTACCCCACAGGCTCCGTTTGCGGTTAGGTTTTTTATTTAGACCCCCCCTAACCATGTCATTCTTAGGCACGGTACGCATCACACCATAAATTAGGGGTCACCTGTGAGGTGGACTTTTACCACCGGAACAGGCAATCCGTAGTGTTAATTCTTAGCCAGTTGAAACAACCGCTGCCGGCACTACGCGGCTATCTAGGCTGCTCGGGAAAAGGAGGTTTAATATTGATGATTAACTCCTGACGTGCCCAAGCAGCCCTCATGGACGAACACGATTTGAGAGAAATGCTTAACGATTGACACCAGCCACACCACTTCATTGTATGTACAAGTTTCTTCCCGCCTCCCTGTGTGAGCATCGCGCTCGACGTAAAAAAACGGTTCCATTGATTGTGTTGTTTTCGCTGCACCGTGGAGCAAATGCCATAATTGTTCGGTCAAAAGGAATTGTGTTTATAAGTTTGGGCTGAATTTTGATGACGATAAATGAATTTCAAAGGAAATAAGTATATTCCATCATGCTGAAGGAATGGAGGGAGATGTCCGTGGATCTATTTATTCTAGTAAAACATGTTATATTTTAAATATGTTGTGTTTTGACCACTCACTATATCACAGTGAGCCGTAAGTTTAGGGTAACCATCCGTCCTGATTAAACAGGACATGTCCTGATTTTAAGTTTCTTTAGAGGTGTCCTGATTGATTTTTTGTATTTCAAGTTTTATCCTGCTTTTTTCTGCTTGGCGAACAAATGAGTCATAGATATTTCGAATGAGGAAAAGCTATCCTAGTAGAAAAATAACATCAAGAATTTTCAAATGGCATCTATCCAAAAATCCATGTGAGTTTTGTGGTTAAGAAACCGACTTCAGCTGCAAGAAAGTCTGGGATGCGTTTCATTATGTGTAACACCTTCAGGTTTAGTCGATGTTTGACGATTCTGATGCTTTTATTAGAATCCTTTGGGCTCGTACTAAAACAGAAACTATCATTTGTTGTGTGTTTTAACAGAATTTTATCGCTATCAGAATGAAAGAGATCTTCGAAACTAATAAGATGGTAGCAATTATGGGAGCATAAATCTGTTCCCTTTATGTGTGCAATATTTTGATGCTTTCTCTCATTATTTGCCATATCTTTGGAACTCAATGAAATATCTAATGGAAAAGCTTGTACGATTGCTACCATGTTTTTAAGAGGCACGAAGATGTTCTAAAAGGCACAATTTGCAATTTCTCAATCCTGTGTTGGACGCATCATCACTACGACCTGTTGCTTGATCTTTCAGTGGAGTTAACATTTATAAAAACATGGCCGAAACTACAACATAAATCATGGGATCACCACCGACTAGCATCTGAGTTTCTGGGAATGATCCTTAACGAATATTTCTCAGAATCGTGTTGAAAAAACGTCAGGTTTTCAGTGAAGATCTTTGCCAGATCCTCAAAAAAAAAAAATATTGATTTTGTGGTAGACTCTTCATGATTTTAGCAAGATCTTTGGGGAATTATTACGAAATCTCAATGAAAATTTAAAGGAAGCTTTTTTGTGAAACTTCTTAAAAAACATTCTTTGTTAAAAATCTTGGTTTAATCCCAACGGCATTTCTTTGAATGACGGCATTTCTTTGAAAGCGGGTTTCGAATATTATTCCAGATTCTATTCAGTACAGGGAGCCGGATCCATTCTTGGCACTAGTTATTCACTTCGGCAGTGGGGTTTTTTGAAAGCTACTGAGCTGATACTTAAATGTGCTTCTTATTGCAAGTTTCTGGACTGGATGTTTTGAGATTCTCGATATATTCTTAAAGGATTCCTTTTCCAAAATTCCCGGCGAGATGCTCGATGTAATTTTAAGCATCAATCAAAGTGACTTCAAACAATAAACGTGAGAAAATACAGAAGAAAATCAAAATTCAAAGCAAGCAATCTTCTGAAAAGCGATAGATTTATGTCTGGTTATATTAAGAATTTATACTTATGCTCATACCCGCTAATTAAAAGTTTTTCATTGCAAGTCCCCAACATTAAAAATTGACAAACAATTTTGTTATTGCTGCTGTTAGGAATATGAGTCATGTTCAAAATTTGAGGCATTATGGAATTTGCACAGGAAAATTGAAAAAATTGCAAAATGTCCTTGTTTTTAAATCTCCACGATATGGTCACCCTACGTAAGTTGTGAGACGAATCTGGAAACTAATTGCAACAGAAATGAAAACGATATGACGGATTGAGAATACGGCAAGATGTATTTCTTTGCATTACTTCCAAAAAGAGATCAAGATTTATCAAAATCTTATTGCACAATGTTAGATGTACGTTTTGAGAAAGAATTGTTTGCATTCGTTTGTATCAGCATCATTCACTGCAATACTGGGAAAATTGCAGTTCTCACTGATCAATGCTTAATACGATGAATACTAGCACATCACCCTAGTTAAACGTAGCGGAAAAGGTGACTAATCATTTCTTCAAATTCGTCTATTTTAGAAATCGAATTCATATTTATTCCGGTTGGAAAAAGAAACCGTACGGAATGGAAAAACAGCAAATATGGTCACAATTCACGGCGGTGACTGATGCCGAATACCAATGGAAAGAAATCCAGCCATACGGAAAAAGCGCAGAGCGCTGCATGTCCAACGCGAAATCACATTAGTTTTAAGTCTTCATGCAATTAATTAAATATAATTACCTTTGTCCGTATAGATAAACGTAATAAAATCTTTGAACAGTAACGCGAGTAATTTACGGACCTCGGTCTCTAAAAGATGAAAGAAATACCAAACAAATACATTTATTTTATGTTTTATTTATTCTTTAATTTATTATTTATGTTTTTTAAACTATAAAAAAAAGTAAACGTTACAGGTGTTCGGGTAATATGACTCGAAACGCACTTTCAAAGCGCCACAACTTTTGTTTGTCATTCCTATTGCTATGAAATTAGTACTTTAAATCTTTTTGTGGAAAATAAGAATTTCAATTTCAGAATTGCGACGATTGCGCAACAGGTTTTTATCTCTCTCGTG
>NW_018735515.1:0-16110 GCF_002204515.2 Aedes aegypti | reverse complement strand
CCAGCGGTCACCACGAATTCCACAACAAACAGAACGCTGCGCTTCAATATACAACGCTTGTCGACTGATGGGGTAGCTGCGCAATACCGTCAGCAACTAGACGAGCAGTTGGGAAGAATCAACGTTGCTGGAGACGTCGACAGCCTGTGGGACCCTATCCACAAAGCTGTGACAACAACGGCGCGAGAAGTGATCGGCACTGGTCAACGACGAAGACGAAACGACTGGTTCGATGAAGAGTGCCAGAGAGTGACAGACATGAAGAATGTCGCCAGAAGCCGTATGCTTGTGGCCGGTACCTGGCAGAACAGGAAGCGGTACAGGGCAGCGAGAGCCGACGAAAAGCTAATCCACCGCAGAAAGAAGAGGCAGCACGAAGAAAGTGTGGTAGCATGAACCGGAATGATATGTGGAGATGCTATGCAACGGTCAATGGTGCGCGGCACAATACCGTACCAGTGCCCGCCATGTGCAATGATCGAGAAGGGAATTTGCTGACCGATAAAACGGCGGTGGCTGCCAGGTGGAAGGAGCACTTTCAGCAATTGTTGAACGGTGGAAACGGAAATGTAGCGAGGAACAGGATGAACATAGATGACGACGATCAAGCTGTGGACCCACCGACCATAGGAGAGGTTAAAAAGGCTATCAGCGAGCTGAAGAACTGTAAGGCTGCTGGGAAGGACGAGATCCCGGTCGAGCTTCTCGTCGAGGTCCCGCAGCTTGCAAACGGAAACAAAATTCGCCCTGTATAAAACATTGATTCTTCCGGTGGCTCTCTACGGGCACGAAGCGTGGACGTTGAAAGAGTCAGACCGGAAAGCTCTGTGCTTTTGAGCGTAAAGTGCTGCGGACAATACTCGGTGGGAAACTCGAAAATGGTTTGTGGCGCAAACGCATGAATCATGAGTTGTATCAAGTGTGCAAAGATGCGAATATTATCAATCGTGTAAAATACGGCAGGCTTCAGTGGGCTGGTCACTTAGTGCGAAATGTCGGAAGAAAGAATTGCGAAAATAATATTCAGCAGGGAACCAGGCAGTGGTCGGCGGCTTCGGGGAAGACCACGAATACGCTGGCTGTACGCAGTGGAAGAGGACCTGGCGACCCTAAACGTTCGGGGCAACTGGAGAAGTTTCGCCCAAGACCGACGATGATGGAGCTCTACAATACGCCCGGCAATGGCGTGACGCTACCCAGACAACCAAAATGTACGCATAACGAAATCACATGGAGGCTTTGTACGTGCAAAATTTCACTTATAAGATGTGGCGAAAAGGTCTTCTACGTACAAAAGTGGAGGCGATATGCATGCATATATTATGTGATGATTAATAACATACAATGCGAGTATATAAATATTCTCCCGAACTAACCTGTTATCTTATGCGACTTGACTTATTTGTTATGTTGATTTGACAGCTGTTACGGATTGATTCGACTTACTTTGAACAATTGTACGGGACGAAACAAAATGTACAAATGAACTCAGAAAAAAAGTGTTTTATGCGAGGAAACTCATCAATTTGACGAGTTTTATCCACGGTGTTTTGCGGGTTTGATGTAATTAGTATGAATAAACGAGTTTTAACGTGAACTTTCATGCGATTTCTGGTTGTCTGGGTACGCTGTAGCCATCAAGGCAAGGTAGGTATCACTAGTTTTAGATTTTTCCCAGAATTATGATATAATTGCACGCTACGTAGTGGTATTTTAGTACGCATCAAATTATTTGGAAAAGTTATAGAATTTTTTGAAGTGCAAATTTTTCTTAAATGCACGTTGAATGGTAGCTTGAGGGTAATTATAACAACTGTTACAATTCTTTACTAGTTGAGAACAGTTTGGCTCACGTCTGTATGCTTTTTCAGTGCTATTACGTGATTTTATTATGGATTATATAGAAATTTTCAATACAAAAATTTCAAATCAGAATTTCTCAAGATTCTTCCTAGGGTTTTTTTTTTGAAAATTAGTCCAGAGGAATCGAGTCCTGTGCTCAGATTTGATAAATCACTTCAAAAATACACTTGAAAGACTCGAAATTCGCCTCCAACTCACGTACTGCCGTCAGAAAAGTTGTAAAATTTAACTAGATCTACTACTTTCCCATAAACCACTTTTAGGAGAAATGTGAACTTCAAAATTACAAGAATTACAAACTTGCGAAGTTCAGCAAAAATGTATATCATTACTTCCTCTGCAACTCTTCAAACGACCACATTCACGTAAAATTGAAAATGAAAAAGTTAGACCAAAATAACTGATTTTTCGGCTTCACCAAAATCATATTATCTAACTAAAATAAAGAGTTAGATGAAAAGTGTCTTCGACAAAGTATTTCAAAATGAAAGCGTTTTAAGCGTTTAAGATATTTATGCCATTGTAAGTCGTTTTATACCATTTAAGCCGTTGTCAGCCATTTCAAGCCAACTCAGGCCGTTTTAAGCTAATTCAAGCCGTTTTAAACCGTTTTAGGTAATATTAATTCGGTTTAAGCAATTTTAAGCCATTTTAAGTGATTTTAAACTGCTAAAGCCATTTAAAGCTGTTTTCAGCCATATTAAGCCGGTTTAAGCCATTTAAAGCCGTGTTAAGCCATTTAAAGCCGTTGTCAGCCATTTCAAGCCGTTTCAAACCATTTTTAGACGTTATAAGCCATTTTAAGCCATTTCAGCCGTTCTAAGCTATTTTTAGCCGTTTTAAGCCATTTATAAGCGGTTTCTTCACCACCGCTTAGGCCTTAAACCCGGTTTAATCGTATGGGTAAACGTGGTTTACGGCTTAAGCGAGGTGATGAAATCGGCCCTTAAAGTCTTTGTCGGCCAATTTAAGCCGTTTAAGCCAATTCAAATCGTTTTAGGCAATTTTAAGCCATTTTAAGCTGTTTTGAGGTGTTTTAAGCTGCTTAAGTCATTTAAAGCTGTTGTTAGTCATATTAAGCCGTTTTAAGCTGTTTAAAGGTGCTTTCAGCCATTTGAAGACGTTCTGAGCCATTTTAAGCTGGTTTAAGCCGTTTTAAACCGTTTAGGCTGATTTAAGCCGTTTCAAGCCATTTTAAGCCGACACGGAAGACGGCCTTACAGTTGATGTAGAAATACGCGTATCTGTCAAAGGATACAAACTCTAATGGAATTTAATGGCGGAGTACTAATTTCGGTTTTTCATTTACTCATTTTAAGCCGTTTTATGTACCGTAAAATGGGGTGTTAAGGGATGAAAACAAAATTCTACTTGAATATTGAAGTATTTAAATATAAATACTTAAATACCTAGGGTAAGCTGGGGCAAAAGTTTGACCTTAGTGGTATAATTGAAGTTTCCAGAAAAACAATAGCTGTTGAAACAAAACAAATACCATACAGTGAACCGTCAACCTATTAATTATAACTTTGCTGAACAAACTTGTGCCAAAAAATTTACCCATTTTTAGTTATAACAGTTTCAAAAATGATTGGCTTTACCGAACTTTTACACACCAGTGGGGCAAGAGTTCGAATCTAGTGTGGGGCAAAAGTTCGCTGGCTAAAATACAAATAATCAATACTTTTATGACAGGCATACTTTATACCAGCCGTAAACCTATATTTACAGAAAAATACACACTAAACTATAATCAAAAAATTACCCAAAACAGGATTTATTGTAATATAGCCAAAAATAGCAGTTTTTCTCAACAACCAAATTATTAGAATTGAGTGTTATTGCGCTACACGATGAAAATAAATCGACAGTTACGTCTGTTTTTCTGTGCTTGCACATTGCATACGTACAAATTTTACAAACGTACATATGCTTATATTGAAACCAGGGATGGGAAAAGTACTGTAGCAAACATTAACCACCTCTACATTAACACGTTTCTACACGACCATCAAAACCCAAAGCAAACCATGACCGTTCGAAACAAAAAAAATGTCACGGCTCTTCAAAACTGTAATCTTCTTCTTCCCAACGTTTTTGCAAACCCCCATGCGAAATTACTCGAGCACAGTGGTGACACGATTTTTCCGGTTTTCGGGTTTTGCATTTTTGCTCGATAAAGGCAGCATGAAATTGAACTTGTTTATATGTATCGCAAAGGAATGAGTGGGCTCTTGCTGTTAGCGCTAATATATTTCAATTAGTTGAAAACACAAACGAAATATTAGCGATTGAACTACACAGCGTAACAAAAATGTCATTTTTGGGTGTCTCAAAAACCAAGCTTTGTTAAGTAAATAATGGTATTTTGATTCTTAATACAAAAACGTGTTCCGCAGTGCTAATGAACATTTTTTTCAATCATCCACCTTGGAATGGCTGCCTGAAAACGGTCATAGAGGAGAGACCAGGCATTGCAGAATTCGCTCGAATTTAAGTATGAAGCACGATCAAAGCAAGCAAAAAAAAAAAACATCTCATCTGATGCGGTTCACGATCGTCATTGTATCGCAAGGTGTAACAAGTCTGATAAATGGAAGCAGCGAGCGAGAGCCCCAAAGAGAAAGCGATGATAAAATCCATTTTTCTCGCTTGTTTACCGTTGGGGATAGGTGTTTTTCTTTACTGGCACAATAAACAATCCACGAACTTCCAATAGCAATAGAATGCCCCAGGCTTGGAGCATGTTTAGAGGGGTTTTATCATGCACTACTATCCCCCCAATCTGATCAAAGTTGTAGCAGTATACGATAAACAGTCTCTCATAATGTGCAGCATGTTATGATAGTTACAGAGTGCGATACGTGAGAGATTCTCTCAATTTTCTCAGGATTCAATCCCTGGGAGAGACAAAAACAGTCAAGCAGTGTATGAACCGTTGGCAGCACAAGACCTGATGGTATTGATGCTGCTGCTGCTTTGTGTTTTGGTTGACTGGCAGAATCGATGAGCTGTGGCAAATTGTGGTCACAGTTCCCAGCCTGATTGAAACACGTCCAGCATGGGTTTATTAGGCTTCGGAAAACTCATCAAACAGAGTTTGTCACGTCCTTTTTTATATCCTAAATCAATAATCAGCCTCTATTAATCAAACTTTTACATTTAATCAATACCCCTTTTTAACATCCAATCTAGAATCACCCTCATTAAAAGCAAATGAATGCTGATCAACGAGTCGTATAATGTTGTTCCCTAATTGCACCTACACTCCTTTAAAACGATGGAACACTTTGGTGCTCTATCAATCATCTTTCATCAAGCGATACAGGGACACATACAAATATCGTACGCGTGTTTGATAATTATAGAGACCGATTGTGCGCTTCAAAATTAATTACTCCCAGCCATGCAAGCGACATTTCTACTCAATGAGGTGCAATTCTACAATAACTTGCGCTTGTTCAACCATTCGGTTGCGTTGGATGGCTGGTATCCATTCATAACGGATATTTGTTCAACAATTAAAGAGCTGACCTTCAATTACGAACACCACCTAATGGGGAATGTAGATTTAGTAGGGTGAAGCCTTTTGCTGTACACCAGGTCGGAGAAGAACAGAAGGACATTATCTTCCAGCTTTTGCGCTATAAAGCGGTCTTCGGAGAGAACTGAATAGGTTTTTTTATATCGTTTTCCAACAGCCACAGTGCAGTGTTTTGCTCATTATACGGGTGTCTCAATGGGGCATGCACTCTCGAGAACGAAAAGTGGTGAGAAAATGCATCTCAGGGGCTGTTCATGAATCGCACGTTCATCTCAGAACCTTCTTTTTTACCCTTCGTTGACTTTGGCATTCTGTCTTTTCCCAAAAAGTATACGTGTGTTATGAATGGTCCCTTCAATTCAATTCAATTCAATTTATTTCCGAATGTATACAATTAATGGTTTACAGCTACAAACCCCAATGAACTAATGTTCTTCTAAAGGGTTGTTGGAGATATTATCTTATCGATCTATAGTACAATATTAGACTAGCTTCATAAACCAAGGAAAAAAGAAAACATCACAACACTAACGCACAATAAATCTATAAATATTGTTTTTGATGTACCTTATTAAATTGCGTTTGAAGCTACTGATTGTCTGAGTATTTTTAATATCTTCTGGCAGTTGATTGAACAAATGAGGTCCTATATTCGAAAATCTTCTCCTTCCTATCTCTGTCCTGAAGCTACTGCGTTGTAACAGGTGGGCGTTTCGGGTTAGATGTTGATGTACAGCTGCGTTGAAGGACCAATTGTGGTGAAGATTGAAGTTATTCAGTATTTTAAACATAGTCATGCATATTCTGTAGGTGAAGAGCCCTCCGATTGGCAAAATATTATGCTCCATGGTATTATACAGCTCGCTGGTAGGATACAGGAACGGTAGACTGAAAACTGCTTTAAGACATCGGTTTTGTTGAATCTGTAACTCCTTCAAAAATGTATTGTACGACGCACCCCAGGTCGCAATGCCGTATTGATACCGACTGTGCACAAATGCAAAATATATTTTGAGTAGCACTTGCTTCGGTACAAACCGTGATAGTTTCCATAGAACTCCACATAACGATGAACAGTTTGTTACCAGTTCTCGTATGTGTACGTCCCAGCGTAGTTTTTCGTCTATATGTACGCCCAGATATTTAAAGCTAGACACCTTCTCGATAATTTCTCCATTTATCGTCAGAATCGGGTACGGCAAAGCTTGTTCATCCTTGGCTCCCATAGCATTATCTTCGTTTTTTTCAAATTCAACGAGAGAAGATTTTGTTCAAGATAGCTCATCATAAGATGCAGGTCTTCTGACATAGTTTGATAGAGATCGGATACAGTATGGCATTTGTATGATATTGCAGTGTCATCAGCAAATAATCTAGGTTGACCTACGATTTGCAGGTTTGCGACGTCATTTACATAGATAAGGAACAACAAGGGACAGAGATTGCTACCCTGCGGTACGCCACAATTGATAGTACAATATTGACTTCTTGTTCCTGCAATTATAACTTGTTGTTGTCTATCAAGCAAGTAGCTACCCAATAGGTCGTTGGCAATACCCCGGATTCCATACGCGTCTAGCTTTTTCAACAGAAATTTGTGATTGATAGTGTCGAAAGCTTTTGATAGGTCTAAGAACATAACTCCAGCAATCATCTTCTGATCCACCGATTGTGCCAGGTCATCAACAAGATCCAAAACAGCCACTTCAGTAGATGATCCTTGTCGAAAACCAAATTGGCGCTGATTGAGTAGTTTAGTGCTCTCCAAAAAGCAAAATAGACGTGTGTATAACAGTTTTTCGAATACCTTGTTGACCGCTGGTAGTACTGATATGGGTCTATAATTAGTTGGATTTGCAGGATCTCCTCCTTTAAAGATCGGATGAACAAGCGCTATTTTCAAACATTCAGGATAAATTCCTTCACTGATGCTGTCATTGAAACAGGAACAAATTATGTGTGAAAGGACCAAACCATGTTGTTTGAGTGCAGTTATTGGGAAACCGTCAAATCCAATGGCTTTTGAGCCATCTAGCCTATTGATGACGTTCAACACTTCCGATTGAACAGCAGGTCTGATAAAAATTGATCTGCCCGATGTCTCCATGGTACGGAATTTATTTATATTGCCATCCGAATGTAGGTTGCTGGCGATGTTTGCTCCAATCGACGAAAAAAAGTTATTAAAGGCGTTTCCAACTGCATCGGATCTGCTAACTAATGTCCCATCTACTTCAAGTTTATATTGTTTTTGTTCACCAACTCCTTTTCCCATCATGTAATTAATTCTACTCCATAATTGCTTAGGGTTACGCGAGGAGAATAATTGTTGGTAATAGACAGATTTAGCACGTCGCTTGGCTTCAGACAGCTTTTTGTTTGCGTGGGTTAGCAGATCTTTGATCCGTTGGTTCTGACGATTTCGTTTCCAAGTTTGAAAAATACTGTTTGAAATTTTTCCTAGCTTCCAGATATCGAAGTTAAACCAAGGACAATAATTCGCCTTCACTTTAACTTGAACCGTATACGTCTTCGAAAAAACCTGCTTGAGTCGCGCATAGGAGTCAGTAATGGCTACCAGTCTTTCATTAGGTTGCAGCGATGCGAAATAGTGAGAATCCAGAAACGATCGAAAATGTGCGTTCAACTGACGATAATCCACCCAGGTTTTCGTCAAGGTTCTTTTGACATTCGCAATCGTGGTCTTGAAATGCGTCAAGACGATACAGTGATCACTCAGGTCACAATCAACAGTGTAGTTTGTAATGCGGTCAGATGTATCAATGTGACACACAACGTGGTCTAATACATTATTGCTCACGGGACGGGTACTGTAGGTGTTTGTTACAACCAAGTTGTAGGACGCTAGCAATTGTAGGTATTGCTGGACACCACGTGATTCCATATTATTTACGGCGAGGTTAATGTCTCCAAGAAAAAAGCAAGGGGCTGCAGCGTCTAATGTTGATATCGAATTCTCCAAAAACGAAAGGAACTGATTGATATCGTAACCAGGTGGACGATATATACCGTGGACTTTGACAATAGACTTAGCAAGACGTACGTCAATCTCTATGTGATGAAAACCGTGTTCTGTGGTGACCTTCTTAACTTCAACGTTCAATCCGTCTCTAACAAATATGGCCAAGCCACCAGATGAGCTACTTCGGCACGAATGTACACTTTTGAATCCCGGAATGTTGCAGTATTTGGATCTTTCCTCTTTTAACCACGTCTCTCCAATTACAAGAACATCAACAGCAACAGTGAGATTTTGCAGAATGATACAAAGAGAATCTAATTTTTCAGTTCGGTTCATCCCACGAATATTGAGCTGCATCATTATCAAGCCCAACGTATCATTGGTGTTTACAAACGAGGGCTGACGTAGGTTTTTTGCGAAGTTTAATGAATTCATTGCTCTTAAAAGTCAAGTACAGACAGCATAATAGTTTTTAACGGTATTGCTGTGCACTCGAAATGATTTTTTGTACATCGCATCGCGATCGTACTGCGATTGGTTGGGATTTATCAGAATATTTCACAAAGATAACTCCGTTCCGTCCAGGCCAAATATAACGAAATTTGAGCAGTGATTGTTGCGCCTTAAGCTCATGAAATATATCCAGGCTAAGGGGAGATAGCTCGTCTCTTATGAAGACCTTGTTTGTCCAACCGAAGGGCCAACGTATTCCAGCTATCATGGATGCTGTCAAGGAGCCGAATTGCTTTTTCTTGGCAATAAAGATTTCTTTAGCATGGATGTTGTTGAACGTGATTCGTATAGGGTTGTTGTCTGCTTTGGTTGAAGGGAGTCTGATACATGATACGATAGAGCTGTTCTCGTCGTTAAAACCAATAGTTTTACATGTAATATTGACTAGCGCTTTGATGTCCTCGTTCGGTATACGGGGTACGCCCAACACGATAGCATTGCAAGATAATTCAGATCTTCGCTGTAGGTCTATTTCAGCCTCCTGTTTATGGACAGCTTTAGTTACTGTATTTGTTTTCGATGAGAGGTCCGCCAAAGATTTTTTCAAATAGTCATTCTCTGCCCTAAGCTTAACGACCTCTGATTTGAGTTTCAGGATTTGATCACTGAACTCATCCAACTTAGTCGACAAGAATTGTTGGCTATGCTCAATACTTGCAAAAAACCTATTTGACTGTTCAATTAATGCTTTCGAAATAAAATCTGGCAACTCTTTCATCGTTACGCGTGATGAAGGCGCCATGCTTCTAGTACCGGCCAATAGATGACGCTTCAGAGAAACAGAGGAACGTGCGGCTTTGCCGTTCAATACAACGATTTCTATCGACGTGAAAGAATGGTGTTTTTCTTACTCACACAATCTGACTCGTTGTGGATGCAGCACAATTAGCGATGATCTCAGTATGCGGTTGGTGCGAAGCGGCAATTTCAAAGATAGGGCAGCAATAGATGGCAGGGCAGCAGGGGGCACGCAGGTGAGGGGGCAATCGTTCGGCGGTGGGATGAATAAAACAACCAGCAGAATGTTTGTTTATTGCAGCTATGCAGTTACAATTTGGAGTAGGTATGAGCTCCTTAAGGTTTGGTTCGATATAGGCTTTCTCTGGTATTAGGCTTTCTCAGGTGCAACAGCAGCAGCAGCAGTTTTATAGTAATGTTTACATACGACTTTTGGAGCGAGCGGCGGTTAAGGTGGGCGGGCGGTCGGTGGGGAGCGGGCGATCGGTGGTGGGCGGGCGGTCGGAGGTGGTGGCAATTTTACTGGCAATGTCGGTTGAAGCAACAACAGCAGAGTGGTTTTTGCTTCATCAGCACTGTAGCAATTCTACTCACAATGTTTAGCAGAATATGTCAAATGACACAGCGGCACCATAAATATTGGTTCACAAAAAATCGTTAGTGATGTTTAGTGATTTCACTGCGAAATATTCGATTTAAAGTGGAGCACAGAAACAAAACAGCTTGTTCGCGGCAGGGTTGCCAGAGGGTCCCTTATATAAAGGAGGAAAACTTCACGACCACAATGAGGAAAGCGAGCTTATAGAACTTGCTATGAAGGAGTGAGATAGGAGGACAGCGGATTTATGATGAGCATGAAATGAACCAGTGGCTCCCCAAACTTAAGATTGGATAGAACATGGATTGGCTCTTGTGAATTGTTACGTTACTTGATGTGTTACGGCTCTTGATGTGAATTTTTACGTTACAGACTAACTTTGAATTTATTTTTGTACAATAGAAATCTCAAGTTACCTTACATCTATCTACGTTAATATAATTTACGTAATGCCATTTACGTTATATTACGTTCATGAATTTCAAACAAGCATCTTAAAGGTAACTACATCCTTCGTGATGATCTCAGATGTGTCTTCCTGATCTGAATTCTTAGAAATCTAGATATTCAGATTTATAAAGGTGACCAGTGATTATCGTGGGCTTTATCATTTTAGTTCAAACTCACGCATGTTCAAACCACCGCGGTCTATTATGTTTTGGATCCAGCGACTATCCAAAGATATCCAAGTGCAGTCGAATTCCATGTTTGTTAACATGGGTTAGTGGCCTTGCGGTTAGTGCCACCAAGCATTTGCCCGCTTCGTGTCAAGGAGTGTGGGTTCGATTCCTGCTTCAGTCCGGAAAAGCTATTTCATACTTATAGGAAAACCTTGGGAAACCTATGGAACGGTAATTGCCGTATGACAGAACTATGATAGAATTTATGTTACGTTCAAAAGGGAGTTGATATAACGTAAGATAGGCTCTCTTGGTATCAGCAACCTTAAGTTCGTCTAGTTTGCACGGAAAATAAGAAGTACGACGTTTGATATCAAGATAGCCTATATTACGTAATATCAGCTCCAGTCTGAATGTAGCATAACTCGTAGTGTTAGTTCATACTTATATTTCACACTCTTTTTTACAATTGAGGCGACAATCACTTGTCAGTTCCGATGACATTAATATCGTCTGAAAAACCTAGATGCATGTCCGACCACGCAACGATGGTGCCTACAGCAGATTCGAACGCTCATCAAAATTGTAGTTCATCAATTTATAGTACAATGCTTCCTTCAGTTTTTTTTTATAAATCTCTCTACCTAGTCGAAAAATATATTCCTATAACTCCTTGACACTATTGGTCCTATGGGGAACCATTTGTAGAATAGAAATTCTAGAAGCAACATGTCTGATAACCCCTAATAGAACAAAAATTAAATGATTGTTGTCAACCATGACACCTTAGGCAACTATTTCAATATATGGCACTTCTTATACGCCAGGAACAAACTCTTTCGATAATTTCAACATCCATAATGTCTGGTTTGCACTAATGGGTGCTTGTGGTCAACAATGGCCCAAAGAGAGCCTGGTATGGAATTTTCGTTCCAGGACCAACTTCTATGGTAGCCCTTATGAGCCAAAAATAAAATTCTGTGTCAATTTCTTGAAGTTTTCACTCATATTACTGATAGTGAGCAACCATAGACCTTCGGGCTACTTGTTACGAAATCAGCACATAAGATGAACCAATAAAAACTAGAAATAATCTGCTGATGTAATTTTTTAAAGCGTAATATTAATATTTCCGATAACTTATCGAAATACACCATCAAAAGCGTAGCATAAGGACATGTCTGGGCCGACAATAGCTTCAGGATCTGAAGTAATTGTGTATTGTGAAGACAAGCAAATTTCACTACCGGCAGACTTAAGCAGGCTAATAAAGTGTTACAAATCTTGATGCACCTAGAGATTTGTTTTTTCGTGAAACTTTGAGAACACATGCCCATCATGCAGTCATATAAAGGAACTGTAACATTTCGGAGGATTTGAGAGAGTATCGACAAAGATGGGATGTACAATGGTCCAGATTTTCAAATAGCTGGCAAAAACCCAATTTCCAAACAAAGTTTTCAGTTGAAAAACAAAGTCAAACATTCATCTACTATATCACATAGTTAAGACTGAATGTGCAGACGTTATATAGCTGCAGATGTTCAAAAACTTATTTTTTGCTTCAAAACTCAACTAATTCATTTTCATCATAATCCATGAAAATTCGGGTTGAAGCATATTTTTTTCTCGTCGATAATGCATTCTTATATAGTTGCAGCATCCTCGAATACTAATTTATAATATTTAATAACTACTTGTTGTTGTAGATATTTCAAACAAATAAAGAAGAGCTTCTTTTTACTGTACAAATCGCTCCCTGCTCCCAACTGCGCTTTCAAAACTAAGAAAACGATTGAAGAAGAATTTTCTTGCCTTAGCTTGCCTCATGATAGTTTTTTGAAAATTTTGAGAGTCAAAAAATGTATGAAAAATATCATTTTTTGTTGAAATTTTGCTCTATGAGAACCAAAAAATTATAACAATGCTCAAGATTGAGTTTTCAACCCTAAATCATATTTCCAAACACTTTTAATGATCGATGGAAGCAAAAAACATGATGATACTAGCAGTAAAACACAAATTTCTCAAATGGATGATTTTGCACCATCGTACCAACAAGGAGTTACTGAATTAAATTAATAAAGTCAATCTGAATATACGTTAACGGAATCAACTTTTACGATATGTGATGCTTGAATGTTCAAAGTTTTAGGTATAAGATGTCGTTGACCGATCTTATACGTACAAAAGTGTAGACGATATATGTGCATATGATAAAAATCGTCATGCGATGTGAGTCACTCGTTTTTATTGCAAAGTAATCTGTACCCTTTTGCGACATAATTTATGATAACGAAGTAGCTTTGATAGTTGCTGCAGATTGGTCCAAATTATATTGTAGTTGTATACCAGATGAAATAAAATAAACAAATGAATTGAAAAAAATATATAGTTTTTCATAAGAAAATCCATCGATCGAACAATTTTACTCATACAACAGAAGTTAATGAATACGGTTAACACCCAAACATGTTCAATGATATACGTTCTATGATTTTTTTTATTAGCATGAGTATGAGCATAGATTACTGTACAATTCGTAGATGCTACTCCGTGATTGACCAGAACAATAAAAAATGCACAAGGAACCAACAGATAGGGCTTAGAAGTAGCTCACCATCTTCAGTGTACAACAGTGATGTCCCGATTTTGTCAGCCCCATGCTGCATTTATGGTTGACAAAATCGGAAAAGAGCTAAAATCGGGAAAACAAATTGTCGACAGGTTTCAAGTTTTTATTTTAATTTAAGGGCTTAGTTTTATGATTTTGTTAATATAAATATTTAATTTTATTTTCATTTTATACATACCGTAATTCAAGGTAACGTTGATCAGTTCCTTGGACAATTATTGAAAATTTAAAATTTCAAAATTTCGATCATTTGATGATTGTATTGCCGCGGCCAAGGTCATAATTGACTTTATGCACCCAGTATTGCCAGTATAGACGCGTTTACTCTGATTAAAATAAATATAAATTTTAGGCTGACAAAATCGGGAAAAAAGGATGCTAAAATCGGGGGTTGACAAAATCGGGTCGAAAAGGGTGCTAAAATCGGGGGTAGATTGGGAGTAGACAAAATCGGGGGCTGACAAAATCGGGTCATTACTGTATTAAGAAAATTCCAAGCATTACAAAGTCAATGACGGCGCCGACCACATCGTGACATTCGTAACAATAAACACCGAGTATTTATTTATTTATTTTTTAAAATGTCGACCTATGGTGACGAACAATTCAAAGATTTTGTAAAAACAAAACAGACATGTGTATTGTGTTTGCATGTTACAGTCGTTAGGTAGAGAAAGGAATATTTGTGATATCCATTATTATTGAGGACCGATGAAAATCGCAGGAAGGGGGTTCTTTTATTATGTAGGATTCAAAAGTTGCATCATATAGTTTTAATAGATAGCCTTTATTAGTATCTAAAGAAAACATCGACACGCCTACTACCGAAAATTTCGATGTTATTTTTAATAAGTACAAAAATAAAATTGTAAGTATGTTTATTTCAATGTGTTATATAAATAAACGTAAAATCAAAACGGTTGTCACATAAGATCTGATTTTACATATATAACATACACGGATAAAAATCTGATCCCCATATCATGATTTACAAATCATGACATTCTGTAAAATTCAAGCTACTGTCTTCTATGCTCAGGTATAGCTTCCAACAATGCACTATTTACTTAAAAGATAAGTAAATCACACTGGAAGCATATTTGAACTGTTCTTATGCTTTGAAAAGATGAGCAGGTTTTATTCCTTTTGGAGAAGTGATTCAAGAGAACTGCACTCCCAGGGGCTTTTACTTACCTATTTCAAAGAATAAATAATAAAAGACTCCTGTTAAATACTGATTCGAAAATATCTGAATAACAAGTTGTAGCACTAATTGATAATTCTGTTATCGTTTTATTTTAAATGAAATTGAATGCAATGTTAACAGATTAAAGTAATATAAACGGCCAAACTGATCAGCTGCTTATAGTACGGTGAAATTCACGGATTACGGTAATATAATTTGAGTTTGTATGTGGATTTTAGAAGTGGAAGCGATATAGAGTAGTGTTTGATCCTTCGACCTTGATAATTCTGCGGGGGCCGGCGATGAGGGCAGGATCGAACATGTCGCACGTCGGACGAGTAAAGTGAAAAAGTGCCGCGATGGATTAGTTCCTTTTGACGGTTGGCCTTGACGCTTGCTCCTGGGCAGTGCATCAAGAAAGCCCGATCAGTCGTCAGTTGTTTTACCTCTCGGGTCGCGCGCTCATTTTCTCTGGGTGCTTTTATAGAGCCGAGCAAACGAGTAGTGCTGAAAGTGGATTGTTGCTGCTCAGTCAAAGATGACGGATCAATTGATG
Source organism: Aedes aegypti (assembly GCF_002204515.2). Lineage (NCBI taxonomy): Eukaryota > Metazoa > Arthropoda > Insecta > Diptera > Culicidae > Aedes > Aedes aegypti. The sequence goes on along the minus strand of NW_018735515.1, from coordinate 874 downwards.
AGCCCGTTTCATGCTACTATTTCTAATCTATAAAATATGTATGACTGCAACGATTAAATGTAACAACGGTGGGACGTAAATATGATTTTTCAACAAACTATGAATAGTTCGTCACTGTGAGTGTCGACATAAACTCTGGTTCATGAATTATTCATGGTTAACATTTTTTTTTCTAAACACCCCTTTCTTTTTACCTTTATTTTTGTAATTGAAAAAACTCTGAATGGTTCGACACTGCAAGTGTAGACTTGCAAAAGGTTCACTTTATTCAACAAACTTTGGATGGTTCGCCACTGTAAGGGTCGGCATAAGAATAAGAGTGTTCTATGATGTTCCAGCCAATCGAGTTTTTTGTTTCTTTTCAAATAAGTAACATATAATAACACATGCTTTCGTCCTTACAGCTGTAGGAAAGTTACATTTAGGTATTTGTTCAACAAATTTTGAATGGTTCGTCACCTCAAGTGTCGGCATAATTTTCCTCTACATAGAAATTGTTCATATCAAACGAAAATATTATATTTACATATAACTATGTTTATATCTCACAAATAATTATTTATCGTGGTCTAATAGCCTATCAAAGTGAATCCTGTGACCCAAAGATCCTCCCCATTAACAAACATCCCTCCCAGTAACCTTTGTGGAGATGCAGAGGCAAACACGGTCTCCAAATAGCAAAGGTTACACACGAACATTCCTTCCCCCAATCCCACCTGATTGCACTATGGGCGGTTTCCATACAGACTGGCGGCAAAAAAAAATTTCATCTCATGTCATATTTATGAGTTTTGTGATTCAAATATTATGTTTTATTTTGAAAAACAAGTTTCGAGACTTACTTTTGAATAGGGCCTATAGCGAAATAATAAGC
>NW_018735514.1:0-16105 GCF_002204515.2 Aedes aegypti | reverse complement strand
TAAATAATACGTGATGGATTTTCGTATAAAAGTGAAATTTTTCAATAGTAGTTTCAATACCTCCAGCAGTTCTCAATAGCTATCCAATTACCAAATGTAGTATTTTTGATTTGTTTTAAACATTTTTTTTTTTTTTTTTCAAATACTATTATAATACCAAAATGAGGTATTGATAACTAAACAATACCTAATTGTGGTATGATACCAAAATATGGTATGCGAGTTATTCTTTCCTGCTCGGGTAGCGAGGCCCTTTCTTCGTTCCCGCTATCACGCCTTCGTCCATCCTTCGTCGCGCCGGTTCGCTCCTCTTCTCGGATGGATTGAGACCGCGACTCCTCTCATCGCTTTCTTCCTCCTGTCTTCACCTTCCTTGGCTTGACGATGCTGCGTTGCTCCTGGGAAAATGGCGTTTGCAGACGCGGCTCAAATGCAAGACACTATTACGCTCGCTTTGCAGTCTCTAGAGTAAAGTAAGCCTCTAAGCCCTGCAGCGTACTTCAAGGCAGTTGAACCACACAAATCTTCGGGTCTACTGCGCGTACTCTACGGCCTACTTCACATCAAGGATCCCGTGGGCATTTGGGAATCAAATAGGGGTGTGATGAGGACAATTGGGTTCTAGTCGAGAGTCTGTTACCAGTGATTCCTTTTAATCCACACGGCTAAATCTTCTGCTTTCACGAGTTAGGGTTTTATGACAATTTTTCCTTTTCCTATCCACGTCTATCTCGCTTATAATTGGCTCAATACTGATGCAAAGTAATGGTGGGCGATTATCTTAAAACCCTTACCTAGAGTTTCCCGTAATATCTGGATTCGGCCCATCATGGCTCCTTTTACGCCACACCCAATGGCCACGCATACTGCTCGTAAAAGGACGAGTGGTAGTGAGTAGCGGAACTATTTATGTGGCTACATGCTGTTCAGTGGCAATTTAAAGCATTTTAAAGAAGGAATATATTCTCATTATGCCAAATGTCCACTATGCCAAAGATCTGAACCCTTCAGTAGCATTCCGTTACACGAAATGCCATTAACTTTGGCAGCTACGTCCCAGATCATATGGATCTTTTCGGGTTTCAGTTGATTGATGACAATTCGCAACGTAAAACAAAATGCGTTTGGGATCAAACTCCTCAATTTCTTGCTTCTTCGCAAAGAAACAGAGAGTTGCATATTGTCCATCACTGTAAAGATCTTTGGAACCGCTTGCTTGAGTCCTGGAACAGAAGCCCTTCCAAATATGGATACTGCGAAAAGCCAACGTATGGGCCTACCACGAAGCCGACGGCCTCGTCCGGGTTCTCTACTGAATATTATTTTTGTAACGTGAGAATACAGCTTGCGAACCCCTGAGCATAAGTCGGAATTAGTTTTTAAGAATGTTTTGTTTACCATAAGTGTCCAACCAAATGTCAACTATGTCACAAGTAGTGAAACAAGCGACAGAATGGCTGAGGCAGAAATATTTTATTCTAACGTGTAGAAATCACCGAATATGTAAGTTATTTGTATGTATTATGTAGTACGTTAATAAAATATTGTTTCTAGCTTTGTAGCATGCGGTAAAATTCAACTCAGCGTTTTATTTACCCTGCTGGAAGATCGGTGATTCTGCCATGTTTTCAATAGTTTTTGCAGGTCGTTCTTCCGCCATTCGTATCGTTTACGAAGGAGGTTGAAGTCTCATCCGCACACGCACACTTGATTTCGTTCCATCCAACGTTGCACGAATCAGTCTAATCAGTTTCGCCGGAAATCGTGTTCTATCATTATCTGCCATAACTCATATCTCTTTACTGAATCGTACGTCGCCTTGAATCAATGAACAGATAGTGAGTCTGCAAGTTGCCTTCCCGGAATTTATCAAGGATTTGTCGCAAGGTAAACATTTGATACGTCGTTGATCGGCCCTCACGAAAACCGATGAAGGACTCCTCCAGTGGTCTCAATCTGTTGAACAGAAGACGCGACATTCTTATGTACGTTGAATTGAGGAGCGTTATTTCTCGGTAACAAAGTACTGTTGAGTGTTTCGTACAGCTGCTCACTACCGTGCTTCAACTCCTTGATCGCTCTTCTTATCTCATCTAGCGTCGGGGGCTCCACAGCATGTCCTTCGTTGCTGATGATTCATCTGTTCTCAGACGCACTCGTGTTCTCTCCGTTCATCATTGCTCGAAGTATTCTTTCCACCTGGCATCCACCAAGATTTTATCTGTCAGCAAGTTACCTTCACGGTCATTGCACATAACGGGAGACGGCGCTGTTTTTCTCTGTACGCCTTTGACAGTTTCGTAAAATCTCCGCATTTTGTTTTGTTCCATGCTGTTTGCGCCTCAGTAATGATATCTTCTTGATACTGCTATTTCTTTCTGTGGTGAATTCGTTTCTCGGCTGCTCTACCTTCCTTGTACCGCTCTCTATTCTGCCTGGTACCAGACACTAACATCCGGCTCCTGGCAACATTCTTCTCATCCACCACATTCTGGCACTCCTCATCAAACCAACCATTTCTGGGTCGTCTCTGAGCATTACCTATCACATCTCGTGCTGCGGTGCTCATCGCAACCGTGGACAGACTCCTAAATATTGTTGTGGTTGTAGTCCCCTTATCCGCTCATCAAGCGGTACTCGTCTGCTACACCTTCTGTTGATAAGCGCTGGCTATTGAAAGGCAATAGTCGCTGTGTTCTTGTGTTCGCCATGCAGAATCGTTCATTAATCGGTTTCCACCTCATAACTCGCTCCATCTGTTCCCCGATCACTATGAATCCGACACTATGCTCTGCCTTATCGCTGCCACTATGGTAAATGTTGTATTTGAGAGCTGTGTTGGCGACGGGATCCATCGCCCTGAATTCTCGTTCTCCAGTTCTAGGCCATCTTACTTCCTGAATAGCAGCCACGCTCACTCCAACCTTCTGCAATTCACAAGCCAAAAGGCTCACTCGTCCGGTTTCACTTAACGTCCTGACATTCCAGGTACCGAGTTTCCAATCATAGTCCTTATATCGTTTCCAGGCCGATTGCTGAAAATATCGTTCGTTATTTCTCCTTTCTTCATTTTTCGTGGTAGGTAAGAAATTCGCAATACCTACATCACGATGGTGGGGCTGCCACCTTAGGTGTAGCTGACCTGATACAGCATTTCATACTCATCCGCTGGATGCCAGAACAGACCCTGTTTGAGCCGCATCTCTTCACTCTAGCAGATGTCAGAAGGACTATAGTGCCCAGGCTGCACTACCAGCTAAGGACCCAACCCTTAGCTGGCGGTCTTTGTCATCGTTTGACCCGTGGAAGCGTGAGGTAGGGACTTGAGAGGACTAGAGCTATGTTGGACGCTCCTTCCGTATGTCGGCTCACCATTTCACAGCCCCCCGGAGCAGGCGATACTCAAATGAAAATAGAATTTTACTCAGATTTTGTATGTTTCCTATGTAGAACATATCAAAAACTTTCTACTTGGAATACTCACCAAAACGATTTCATGCTTGCTTGTACATTAAAATTAAATGCAGCATGTTGTCAACTGCTGGCCTTAAAATCGTTTTCATTTTCTGTCTGTCACTCAGGCTCCAAACATGTATTGCGAAATATATTATCAACCCCCGTTACCGTCAACAATTTTACCACAAACGTTTCAATTAATAATGATTACATTCATTTTTATCATTGTGGTTTCGTATTCCTCATCTACCTACGCTTCTTATTATCTGGACAGGAAAAAACTTTATTAAGCCACCTAGCGGTGTCATTGCTTTTTTCATGCTGATATGCTCGCGTTAGTTTAACAATGAAAGCACACAAGAAAAGGGATTCAACTCCCTTTAATGCTTGAGAATTTCTAAGGTTGGCACCAACACCTTCAGCATTTTCTTATGCGTTTTTTTCACTTTTCAGTGATGCTGCAATATTTCAGTATATACCTATATATATTACCGTAGTTATACAAATTCAGGTCCATAAAAAGTCAGGTGAACTGGCAGAAAACGCTTTCGCTGGAGTTGACCAGAGCCCTGCCCTGACGTTGTCAGCAGAGTGGGTGTATCCAACCGATAATAGAGAGACAGATGGTCCCTATCTAAAACCCTCTAGCGTACATCCGTGAGCGCACTAATGATGCTGCGTTTTCGAGCGCTTGTAACCAGCAGAGAGATGCATGAATGTTAAACAATCCCTAGCCGGAGTGCTGCCCTAAGCACACGTGACAAATGATGACGTTGATGACGTGCAGTCCGCCTCAGTGAATGCCACAAATGCAGTTTCGCTGGGCTAGCGGTAACTGGCTTAGCGAAAGTGGTTAAATGTCAATTAATGGTGTCAGAGAGTGGTTTTTTTTTGTCCGAAATTTCACTGCCAGTCATACGCAAGAATGGGACTGCCCGATTCATCAAAAGCTTGTTAAATTCTATCATGATTTTATTCCTATTTCTTTTTAAACTGCTGATGGGCATTTTTTCTATGACTACTAATTTTAGTGGTTTAAGCTTATCAATGTAGACAAAGTTGGCTTTGTGGCCCTGCAATTAGTGTCGTTGAGCCATGTTAAATACGTGGGTTCAATTCCCGTTTGGAAATTATCATGTATTTTCATCTCTGACCTCCGATTGAACAGCTATTTCATCCAAAATAGTTTTTCATAAGTAAGTGGACAGAGAGTGGTAAAGTAAAGAACATGACAGTTTTCAGTATGCAATCTACGAAATACTCCGTAACCACGCAACGTAACTCATATTATTAGAGTTATAAAAGTAAACCAACTGTGATCTTTTGTCAAAGTATATATTTTATGGTTGACCTAATCAGAGATACCGCCGATGGGGGTGACAATGACTCAGAGGAGTAAGAATGGCTCAAAACATAAGTTGAAAAACCTCAGCAAATATTTGAAATGCTGGTGCATTCTTGTCAGATGTCAAAAACTATCACCAAAAAAATAACACTGGGATAATTAGATAATTTTAAATAAATCAAGGGTTTTATTCACATCAATCATTGGCCGATTGGTATCAAATAAGGTTTTTTGAATGTTCTTCTTCTTTCTGGCGTTACGTCCCTACTAGGACAGAGCCTGCTTCTCAGCTTAGTGTTCTTATGAGCACTTCCACAGTTATTAACTGAGAGCTTACTATGCCAATGACCATTTTCTGCATGTGTATATCGTGTGGTAGGTGTGCCCTGGGAAGTCGAGAAAATTTCCAACCCGAAAAGATCCTCGACCGGTGGGATTCGAACCCACGACCCTCAGCTTGGTCTTGCTGAATAGCTGCGCATTTACCGCTACGGCTATCTGGGCCCCGAATGAATGAATTTGAATGTACTTATGCCCATGTTTGCAAGGATGGCGTAAGCGCCACTGATTTTTTCAGCATATTTTCGTTTTTTGAACAACAAATATCGAATGCATTAGGAAAAATCACGCCAGGTGTCTAGATGAGGGTTAGAACAAAGACCCTAGATCTTATTTTTTGTAACCATACGCTGAATAATGGTAGTCAAAATGCTGAAATTGTCAAAGGCGCTTTCGTCGGCCTTGCTAACATGGGCAGTATAGTAGGCAAATAAAATGTTGACCCAAATTTGATTTAAATCCTTATTGGTCATTTACACATTTGTACTTCGTAAGGATTGTCCCATATGCATTATATATTGTAATGTATATTGCCTAAGGCCTTTCATTATTCGGAAAGGAATTACAGCTCCATTGAATGCAACAAAACGGATGAAGTGAAACTTTAACAGAACGGTTCAAATCGCGTTCACTCACTAATCACCTGTAAAGTTATCAAACTCGTATCGTATCCGAACATTTCCAACAATCCCAGGTGGCTTAGTATAAGCTATTATACACATAGGCACCATTCCACCAGGTGGGACTCGTCGTTAGTTAATCTCCATTCGATTGCCGTTTCCTGCCGCCGCGTCGTCGTTACTCTGGATCGACTAGGTGCGATACTGCGACAAAAATAGCTCACATACTAGCGCATTCACACACTCACACTCAGATTGTTTCGCATTGTGCAATTTAAATACCATCAATTCATTGGAGTTGTATGATTGCAGTACAGTTCACACTGGATGTCTTTTATGCAAAAAGCAATCAAAACTACAAAAACACAATTAAATATTTAGCCTTTGAATTCCTCTACTGTCAACTATTTCGTTTTTCTGTCTACTTTACTTTCCCACGAAAAAAAGAACCCTAAATATGACCATTTCACTAAGAGAAACATTTTGCCTATATTAAGCAGTTTTCACAACTCGGTTGCTTAAAATCCACGAATAGAAGCAACTAGAGCATATTTATTATGCGAATTCAAATGTAACACGATGGAATGTACTCGAACATTATTTTTTGAATCACGTGATAAAAGTTACATCACAATTATTAGGTAAAATATCGTTAAGCCAAATTTATTTCAAAAAAATACATGTATACCATTTATGTCCAGGTTTAGTAAATTTTCTCCACTTGTGCGGCAGGTACAATCACTAATGAGCTCATAATTAGAGGTTCCCCTAGTTGAAGCCTCCCACAGCTCACATAACTTTTCTCGCAAAGTATGCCGAAAGCGCTAAAACTGGGCTAGCAAAATTCCCCACTGCGGATTGATTATTTTACATCGTCAGGATTGGTTGCTGTTTCAGTAAAGTTGTTCCACTGAGTTCTTTTCAGCGTATAATGCTGACGTTCTAATGAACTGCGTTCAAAATATCATATATTATCATGTTTGTTATTTAACAGTTAAATTTTCTTCATGATTGCTCAAGTTTGTTAGCGAATTTACCTATCTATCCATATAAATAAAACAGAATGAATTCAATATGACACAGTATGGCATGATAACGGCTCAATCAATATAAATATTTTTTTTTTTTCAATGTTGCATTTGTTCTGAGCTCCACCTTTTTCAAGTGAATAAAAAGCTTTGAAAAATCTCCTGAATACAAAACGAAAATACAATAGGGTAAGTGTTCCCTTAGTTGTGGGTGTTCCTATAGTTGCGGTAGTGCCGTTTACACTGATTTTATCACTTTAGCCACATAACCGACACTGCCAATCGACGTTTTGGCTTGTTAATACATGGAATAGTTGAAAAGAGCGTGCAAATTGCTTCAAAACTGATGAAATATCACTAAAATTGCTAAAACTGTTTTTACTTGTACCAATAGTTGCGGTAAAGTGTTCCTATAGTGGAGGATCCCATAAGAAAACAACGGATAGCGCAACTATAGGAACACAAATTAAAAATTTACCGCAACTAAAAGAACAGTGTACCAATAGTGGAGGTATTATTTTTCACTGACAGCCCGTGGATTACTGCGATGAAATAATTTTTCTCATTAAGTTAATGGTCGTTTCCTTCTCGTTACTACGTACATGTTAGTACATAATTTGCCCTTCTTGAATTTGGGCGGTTAAATGAAGTTCAATCGTGCTTAGTACCTCCACTATTGGTACATTTACCCTAAATATAAATTTAACAGCCTACTTGATGGCATGAAAAAATTATGAAACTGTGTCGAAAAAGTTATAATTGGTTTCCAAAAGTTCTGAAGAGCGAAATTTCTTGTGCTCTTATGATTCATGATTATGATTCAAAACACATAAGAAGTAAAAATTCATACTTTGAGCCAAAAATATGAAGATTTTATGGTGGTGCATGCCTTCCTTAGCCTTGTAGTAGTGTCCGCGGCTACAAAGAAAATTCATGCTGAAGATGTTTGGGTTCAATTTCCTAAAATGGCGTTTTTAGGGATGAACCAGCTCCGGGCTGAAACCCTTTTTTTCAAGTAACATTTTTAGTTTTTTTTTATTTACTACTAGCTGTTGTTACCACCATATCGTTAAAACTTATTTTAGAACTTAACAACCTTAATAAACCTTTGATAAAACTCCGTAAAATCCACAAAGGCCCACACTACAGGAGGTTGTTAAGACTGTACCTTAAAACCGGTTTTAAACTTCTTAGTTATGTTTCATATGAGTCCATCTACTATACTATCTAGTATACTATGAAACATTCATAAGAGCTATTTTATCGTCTTATTAGGCTCATCTAGTGGTATTGAATCTTTTGCGATATCCTTAACACTTGGTCCAGTCTGTCTGAATACCGACCAATTCATATATACTCAATCGAATTCAAAACTTTTCACATGCATTCTAATATAGTGTAATTGATTTTTAACTGTATAAATGTACTATACATATTCAAAATTTTGTACCGAATTTTCAACAAAAGAATTTTTGGTAAAATTGACCATTGTTTGAAAAGAAACAAATTCATCAAATTAGTAGTAGTCAGAAGGTCAGGATGATTGCTCTACAAATATGAATATGTGTTTTTTCTAATAGCGATATATTTGGGCCTAAACGTTTTAGCAAACATATCAGCTGTTGAAAGTTTGGTAAAAATAAAATTTACTGTATTAGTGTGGCAAGTTAATTTTCGCTTTAATTTATTCAATTTCAAAAAAATACATGGCATCATTAACTATATCCTATATTAAAGTTCTAGACATTTTTGTCAAAATAATCCCAATGTCAAAACAATTGAAGAAGGTTCCTATATAGTTGTTTACCCTAATTGTTAAACAAATTTGTTGTTTGAAGTAAAAACTGAAAACTGAATTCTACCACAAATAACTCGAACTTAGGGAAGATTCGAATATGACATCCAACGATTTTAGGGATTTCAAGACCCCGCTTCCCCCCTGTCACGCTTTTTCCAATACCTAGAACATGCCCTGTCACAGTATCGGATAAACATTTTCTGGATAAATAATAGAATACTATTGGCAATAAATTTCCTAATCTGCTTAAGTTTAGTCAAGAGCATATGATTGTTTAGTAAAGTATCATTTTTGTATCAATTGACTCCAAAATAAGCCTGATGTCATCAGAGGGCTTCAATAAAAACGTAGAAACATACAGGATATAGGCAAAATGATTGAGATATATCATATAGTTTAAAAACTTTCACTTATCCCGACTTTTCATTTCATTTATTTAGTTAGAGTAAGGTGGGGCAAAATTTCGACCTAAGTGGTATAATGAAAATTCCCAGAAAAACAATAGCAGTTGAAAACAAATAAATACCACACAGTTAACCTTCGTCAAATTGTTTAAAATTTCTATGAACAAACTTTTGTCAAAATATTATACCAGCCATAACCTTATGTTTGCAGAAAATACACAATAAATTTTCATAATTTTTTTTTATAATTTTATTTAGTTGGTGTTATATCAATTAATTTGATAAAACCTCGTAAACGATGTCACGCCAATTTACTCGGTCCATGGCTATGTCTCTCCAACTTCGATTTTGGCCCACGTTTTCCAGATCTTGCTGCACCTGATCAAGCCACCTCGCTTGCTATGCTTCCCGCCTTCTTATGCCAACCGGATTCGACGCGAACACCATCTTTGCAGGACTGTTGTCCGGTAGTCTTGCAACATGCCCTGCCCAGCGCACCCTTCCGGCTTTCGCAACTTTCTGGATACTGGGTTCGCCGTAGAGCCTAGCGAGCTCGTGGTTCATTCTCCGCCGCCACACACCGTTCTACTGCACTCCGCCAAAGATTTTCCTAAGCACCCTTCGTTTGAACACTCCAAGTGCTTGCAGGTCCTCTTCCAGCATGGTCCAGCTTCATGTCCATTGAGGACCACCGAGCTTATAAGCGTTTTGTACATGGTACATTTGGTGCATGGTACTTCTGGAGACCATAGTAGGCGCGACTTCCACTGATGATGCGTCTACAATTTTTCAGGACTAACGTTGTTATCAGCCGTTAACAAGGATCCGAGGTAGACGAACTAATCAACCACCTCAAAAGTATTCCCGTCTATCGTAACACTGCTTCCCAGGCCGGCTCTGTCTCGCTCGGTTCCGCCTATCAATATGTACTTTGTTTTTGACACATTCACCATACAGGTCTGCTACCGTTCCTAATGTTCTGCCGACAAAATCCATATCATCTGCGAAATCTATGAACAGGTTATGTGTTAGGACTTGGTATTCACGGTATTTCTGAAGAATTTGCCGTACAGTGGTCCATCGTCGAGCAGCCGTTGATTAAACCAGCTTGATAACTTCCCGCAAACTCATTTGCTATTGGTGATAGACGACGGAAAAGAATCTAGGATAGAACTTTGTAGGTGGCATTCAGGATAGTGATCGCACGATAGTTTTCACATTCCAGTTTGTCGCCCTTCTTGTAGATGGGGCATATGGGTTTATGGACAAAAGGTCGAAAGACAAAGGTCGAAAGGACAAAAGGTGTCTAGATTCGGGCAAATGACCCCATGCTTCCACTCCTCCGGCAGCTGTTCCGTTTCCCAGATTCTGACAATCAGCCGGTGCAGACAGGCGGCCAACCTCTCCGGGCCCATTTTGATGAGTTCAGCTCCAATACCATCCTTACCAGCGGCCTTGTTATTCTTCAGCTGGTTGATGGCATCCTTAACTTCCCTCAAGGTGGGGCAGGTTGGTTTCCTTCATCCGCCGTGCTGACGTAGTCACTTCCTCCGCTGTCGTGACTCTATGCACCTGTGTTTTCCGTGCCATTCAGGTGTCCATCGTAGTGCTGCTTCCACCTTTCAATCACCTCACGTCCGTCCGTCAAGATGCTTCCGTCCTTATCCCTACTCATTTCGGCTCGCGGCACGAAGCCTTTTCGAGATGCGTTAAGCTTCTCGTAGAACTTTCGCGTTTCTTTTGAACGATTCAGCTGTTCCATTTCTTCACATTCCGTTTCTTCCAGGCAGCGCTTTTTGTCCCGGACCAGGCGGGTTTGCTGCTTTCGTTTTCTTCTATATCGCTTCACGTTTTGTCGCGTTCCTTCCTGCATCATTTCAGCCCGCGCTGCATCCTTCTCCTCCAAAATCTGCCTGCATTCTTCGACGAACCAATCGTTACATGTCCTCCTTTCCACGTACCCGACGATGCTCTCGGCTGCGTTGTTGATGGCTGCTTTTATGTTGCTCCAACAAGCGGTAGTTTTGGGCGCAGTTTCACCATCAAAAGGTAATGATCAGAGTCAATATTAGCGCCACGATAGGTTCTGACGTCGGTTATGTCGGAGAAGTGCCGTTCATCGATCAAAAAATGGTCGTTTGCGATTCTGTCTGCTGAGGTGATCTACAGGTGTATCGATACTGGAGGCTACGAATGGCCATATTCTTGGAGGCGGCAAAATCTATCAGTCGTAGGCCTTCTCGTTCGTCAGCCGAAGGGCACTAAACTTTCCAATCGTCGGTCTGAACGCCTCCTTCTGGCCAACCTGAGCGTTCAAATCTCCTATGATGATGTTGACGTCGTAGCTTGTGTAGCGGTCGTACTCGTGTTCGAGCTGCGCGTAAGATGCGTCCTTGTCATCATCAGTGCTTCCGGAGTGAGGGCTATTCACGTTTATGATGCTTAAGTTGAAGAGCCTGCCTTTGAACCTCAACTTGCACATTCTTTCGTTGATCGGCCACCACCCGATCACGCGCCTTTGCATATCACCCATCACTATAAAAGCTGTTCCCAGCTTCCCGAGTGTTACCGCAGCTCTGGTAGATGGTATGATTACCTCTAAACGTTCGCACCATCGAACCGTCCAGCACACCTCCTGCAGCGCTACGATGTCGAATCCATGGATCTTCAGTACATCGGAGAGTATGCGTGTGCTTCCGATGAAGTTGAGAGATTTGCAGTTCCACGAATCGAGTATCCAATCGCTAGTCCATTTCGGTCTTTGCCGATTGTTCTGGTCCGTATTCTTTCGTTGACGTTCCTGTGCTGGTGTATTTTTCCGGTTGGCTTGCAGGGCCTGACACCAATTCCCTAGATTTCCGGAGGACCATTCCTCCTAAATGTTCGGAGGGCCATAGTGCGCAGTTTAGTTTAGAGTCCATCTCTGGTACTCGGATGATGATCAGCCGCCCCTGACATGGGTAACAGACGTTGTTGTGAGCCGCTCCTAACATGGAGTACAGACGCTCCAGCTTTGCAGAAGCAAATCCCTCCTTCCCTGTCAGCATACGACCAAAGCTCCCAACGGGGTTGGTTACCCAATCTTCCCTGAGGTTGCTGGTACCCCGACCAGTATCAAAGGAGGTAGGGATAGTAGTTGCAAGAGTCTAAGGACCACACAAAGAGATCTATTTTATCCCTGCAGGTACGCGAGTACCAATGGCCATACAATATGAATACGGCATTATTATTACGCTAGATCACCATAATGTTCCATTTTGTACCATGGGCAACGACTCTCCACTAAAACTTTAAATGGCGATTTCATACCTTTTGCGCAAGCTGCAATACAAAAATACGCGTCATTTCAAAAAACGACGTACAGACCGCGTTATTTCAAATACAGATGTAAAAAAAAACGGAGTCATAAAAATATTGCAAGCAAAAACATGTACCGTAATCCGGGGTAACATTGATCAGTTTTTAGGATATTTCTTAAATATTTCACCCAAAAATGTAAATTTTGTGAGCTTTATATTTTTAAAACAAGAACTGCCACCCATAGCTCGTGACTATATACTGTATTTTGTTATTTGAAAGATTTAAGCATGTTTATTAAAATGTTTTAGGTGATTTTTTCATTTAGCTGATATGGGGTAACATTGATCATCCATGTAAACAACGTTCGGTAATATTGAAAATGTCTTTACTTACTAAAATCAGCCCCTGAAGCCGAAATAGGTGTTCAAACGCTTACATCTCATTTACTTTTTGAATTATTCTACAATTAAAAACACATCCAACAGCGAAATACGCCTAAAGGTAGGCAATTTCCTAAGGAAATTCTACATTCTTAACAATAATTCGTTAATGTTGCCTAATTGAACATACTTATAAAAGTTTTGACAGCGGAATCATTTTTGGCGATGCCATTTTTAGTGAGAACCGCATTTTCCTTGCTCATATCGCTTGCAGAACTTATGTGAGACAATAATCTTCGGTAGTGTCATCCTTAACCATTGAAACCATTGTTTCGCAAACTTGACAAATTTACGCATAAAGTTAACGCAATTTTTGCAAAAATCTTAGTTTTTAATAGCACATAAATATAAGAAAGAGAAGCAACATTCATGCGTTGGAAATGTTTCATCAATAAATGATGATACCAACTTATTACGAGATGAGTCATTCCGATCAATGTTACCCCGCTGATCAAAGATACCCCGGATTACGGTACCACATTTTGATTCGTATAATCATTCCAGAATTCCAAGAACTCAAAATTATATAAGCACAAGCACTGTTTACTAAAACGGTAGACCTTGAAACTGAAATGACGATTGAAATAGTCCAAATTGCTATTGCAACTCTGCCACCTTCATCGCGATTTTTTTCATACTGATGAGTTAAGGTAAGCATCACTGCAAACCCCTCGGAATGATCTGTTGGAACCGCTGTCTGCCAATCAATTGAAGTACCGTAAAAACGGGGTAACTTTGATAGTATTTTAGAAGAAAACTTGAATATTTATGCATGCAGTTTAAAAAAAATATAATTTATAGTTTTCAAAACAAGTACTGGCATCGATTTCAGTTGATAGATTGGTAAAATAATGATTTTGAATGGATATATAATTTTTCATATAATTGAAAGTCGGATTTCTGTTTTGGAGTAACTTTTATAATGAAGTATAAATCGAACAAGATTGAATGAATTATGCAACATTTGTAGGACATTGCATACCTCTAGGCGTTTAACGTTATATGGAAATTTCTGACTTTGATTACAAAAATGGTCCCAGATTGTGAAAATGCTTTTTGTGTGAAAATGAGACCATATTCAAGTTCTATGATGACTAGGCTATCATAGATAAGTGACAAACTATTCAAAACTACATAAAATAGTGATCGTAGAACAGATTGCTTGTAAGCGTTTCGAAAATGCTAAAATCGTATCAATGTTTAATCTTCGTATATAAAGCCTCAAATGTTATGGATTCAAATGAAAAACACCTCTTATATGAAAAGTCATACTACTATTCTTTAGTTTTGTTTAACCGATTAACAGAAATTATGATATTTTATTTAGTATGTGTGGTAACACACTATCAAAGTTACCCGCATTATCAAAGACATCCAGTTTTACGGTAGACTTTTCAGGACTGTCTTTTCAGATCCATAAATTTGCACGTGTACCAGTGCGTTCGTGAGACTTGTCCTTGCTTTGCTAGCAAACAATTATTCATCAGCTCATAAATTGGAACATTGTCAGCCACGGTTCATGCAAGATTGTTTAGTATGGATGCTGCCACCTTCAAGGATTCAAAAAGACCACAAGCAGCACTGAGCCTTTGGAGTCATTGAAATGTTTCGATTAATACCGAGCATGCTGGGCCAATATGTTCTCATCGGGCGTGGGTCTCTTGGGTCTCACCACCATTAGCCAAGAACGGGGAGATAAAAAAACATGTCACATATTTCATTTCTACGATATCATAAATACCTACGTTGAATTTCATTTCTTCGTTTCGTTTTTATTACGTTTCATTTCAGATTAAAACGGAATTGGCGCGCAGCTGCGGTACCCTCTGCACAACAAAACGAGTCCCATTTGCGAAGGAAGAAAAATTCCATGATTCATGCAAACGGAATTTTTGCCACTACTATTCTAGAAGTGCTGGTTATGGTCTGGCTAACAATATTTTGGCTGAAGAAACGAGAAACGCAAAGCGTGTAAACATGAAATAACTCTTTGAAAATTCATACCAGCTGTGATAGTGCTGATTGTGTTTTCCAGTGTGAATAAAGTTTCCTTTTGTTTCAGCTCTCGGTTGACGTGATTATGGGAGGGATCAAACAAAATCGCAGCTACAATGCATTTGGGTGTCCCAAAAATTTAACTTTGTCAGAAAACTTGGGGAATCGACCTTCAAATGATAGTTGAGGATGTAAGTGTAATAGAAAGAATGAAGTACGTATGGGCTGTGTGGTAGATCTGGATGTGAATAAGCAGGCCGTGCCTCTGGTGCTAATTATTATCACTAAAGCTGTCAAAAAAAAGCTTCACATTGGCGACGAGTGAACCCAGTTTCTGTTGGCGGAAGGCTATCAGATTTTGGATTATATCTTGGTTTATACAGCGAGGAAGGGAGTAAGTGAAGAAAACAGCAGCAGTTTGGACCATTACGATATATATTGCAAACGAGAATTCCTTCATTTGACGACACCGAATTCTTCTAATAAGATGTTTGTTTCAAAGGAAAAAGGCGCTATGTGTAAGTAAAAATTAAAAACTTCACCTTGAAGGGAAGTTGCCTAAGCGGCGGATTCGATCCGTCGGGTCAGGCTGTCATAAAATAAGTTCACCTCAAAAAGGAACTTATAGTAATAAATGGCTCGCCTTAGAAGGGAGCAGCCGTAGCGACAGTTACGAACTGTCGGGTCCGGCGGAAAAGGAAACAGAGTGCTCGCCTTAGAAGGGGGCAACCGGGGCGGATACGATCCGTTGAGTCCGGTCAATATTGAAATGCTCGCCTTAGAAGGGAGCTGCCGTAGCGACAGTTTCGAACTGTCGGATCCGGCGGAAATGCTTACCTTAGAAGGAAGCAGCAGCCATAACAACGAATACAATATGTTGGGCTCAAGGAGTCTGGAATGCTCGCCTTAGAAGGGAGCAACCGAAGCAACAGTTTCGAACTGTTGGGTCCGGTGGAAAGTTTAATGATCGCCTACAAGTGCGACGGGGTACGATCCGTAGTATTCGGCGAAAATGTGAACGCTCACCTCACGTAGAGGCGTAGACAAATATAATCAGAACGATTGGGTCTTGGGAAAACCTTCCGTAGCAGCGATGCAATCGGTTGGACCCAGAAACAAAAGGATGACAATTTTCACTTGGTTGACTCAAAAGTTGCTTAATATTTCTGCTGAATTAATTGCTTTGATTAATACGGGAAAAGCACAACTTGTGTTACACAAGAGGAGATGTGGTAGATTCTGGATGTGAATAAGCAGGCCGTGCCTCTGGTGCTAATTATTATCACTAAAGCTGTCAACAAAAAGCTTCACAGGCTGTTTTTCATACAAAATGATCAAGTTTGGAGGATTGGAGGATTGGGCTTCTAGTGGATCTCTTCT
>NW_018735513.1:0-28557 GCF_002204515.2 Aedes aegypti | reverse complement strand
CGTTCAGTGTGATCATTGGACCTCAATCCATTTCCGAAAATACCGCTGTTGAACATGAGATTACACAGCGTAATCGAGAGTCTCCTGGTTGATGACCTGGAATGCAGGCAGAAGAAGCGGTTGGAGGAAACATGGAACGATCGGATGATACGACGGGTGTGATACCAGCACGTTGTTGAAAATCTTTTGAATCTTCGGAACCAGGATCGAACACAGACCACCGGAGCGGTTCCGCGTCAAGCTAACCCACCGGATGCCCCCCAGAGCAGTGTGGTAATCCTCCCTCAATAGTACATGGAGATGGTCCTACATTGGACCATACACCGAATGTCCACGGAGTGGAGACTGGAGCCGTAACTGAACCAAACGTGTTCCGTCCTAACAATTCCATTGCGGGGAATGTCGGCGACCATCGATCATTCAAGGTCTGGTTTTGTCAACGCCAGTTCCGAACCCTATCCGGTCTAGGTCCGGTATCCAATGCCGTACCGAAAATGTAAATTTGCAGAATAATGAGTACGTCCATGTATCCGAGGATTTCAACGTACGTCCAGAGATGCTTCGATCAGTTGGTTCGCCAGAGGTTCTCAACGGTTCGGTTGACCCAGCCGTTGATGCACTTTCGAATAATCTGGCCGAAATGAATTTCCATCCTAGGACTCAAGCTCTACGTGACAATCGGAATACCAGTGTAAATCAGACATTCAGATTCCCTGATCCTTCCTGGTCCTACTTTGAACATCGTAGTACCCCTGATCCAAATCCAAGTGGCTGGAATACGATGAATTCCACTAGTCGACCAAGAAATGATTTCCGATCCGCGCTAACTCTGGTGCAGGAAACGTCACGTTTGCTCCGATGAACCAGATGAATTCTGGCAGTCGTCTACAAGCGTTTACCCCAGACGTTTGCCGCATCAGCAGTGCAGCATAATAGAGAAGTGGCCGAAGTTCACGGCGATACCAATTCGGTCCCTGTCACGGATTTTCTGCGACAAATAGACATTTGTGTAGATCGTATGATATTACAAAACCAGAGTTACGAATGCACGCCCACCTACTTTTCAAAGATGGCGCGTACGTATGGTAACACAACGTATGAGGAAAAGTTTACGTCGTGGGAAATGTTAGAATCTTATCTTAAGATGCGGTATGACAATCCCAACCGGGATCGCATAATTCGCGAAGAAATGCGGGCAAGAAAACCAAAGACCTACAGAGTTAATTCAGCGGCCTATCTTACGGAAATGGAAATGCTAGCCCAAAGAATGATGAAAAAGATGACTGAAGCTGAGAAGTTTGAAGTCATTGTGGAAAATATGAAGCAATCGTCAAACGACGACTTGCGTTAGAACCAATTCACTCGATTGAGCATCTGGCGCAATTATGCTTCAAATTTGACGCTCTCGAGTCGAATTTGTACTCAACTGCAGCACATTCGAGGCCAGCCATCAATCAACTAGATTGTGACGAGAATTACGAAGATGAACAACGTGAACTTGAGGAACGGAAGAATTGAACGCTCTCAAGGCGAGATTCAATAAACGATTTCCAGTGACCAAACCAACCCCCGGAGATAGCAAGGATAAAAACTAAGCAAACGATGTGTTGGAATTGTCAATGCGTTGGTCACATGTGGCGAGAATGCGATAAAAGAAAGACTATCTTCTGTCACGTCTGTGGATTAGCCGATACTACGGCCTATAGGTGTCCAAACAAACACGAGTTAGGCCAGAAAGAGGAATCGCCAAAAAACGAGTAGGCGTGGGCAATTCTGGGAATCCTTGCCCTCAACGCAACGATCCAGAGGTTCCCAAACCCTTCTATAACATCTTCAATAATGTTCATCAAATCAACACAAAGTTTCATCGTTGTCCACACTTGAAGTCAAGATACTCTCAGAAAAATCGAAGGCCTTGCAGATACTGGCGCAAGCCTAACGATAATTAGTTCGGTTGACTTAGTTAACAAATTGGGTTTGAAAGTTCATCCGATAGCTGTTAAAATCTCGACAGCTGACGGTACAGCATCCGATGTCTAGGCTTCGTCAATGCACCTTTCACATATCAGGACAAAACTCATGTGATTCAGAACAGTTATTGTTCCAGAAGTTTCAAAATGCTTGATATTGGGCGTGGACTTCTTGAATAAATTTGGATTTCGACTTCTTCCTCCATCTCCAGCAACAGTAGCAGGAGGTCAAGATGAAACAAGTAGTTCAAACACCATGCCATTTGCAGATGACTACTTTGGAGTACGCAGTAAAGAAGTTTGCTTCCAGATCGTGCCTAGTTCGGATAATAATTTGTCAGATCCTACGGAAACATCGATGAGAGTTTGGAGATGCCAACCGTAGAATTCCACAGAAGACCTTTGAAACCTTAGATGACCTAAGTACAGAACATCTCCTTTCGGACATGGAAAGAAAAGCTTGTTTGAAGCGATCAATCAAGCAGTTACCAGAAACTCATGAAGGCAGCTTGGGTAGGACGCAGTTGATACAGCACGTATTGATCTGTTACCAGATGCCAAACCCAAACGTATTGCATATTATCGCTGGTCACCTAATGTCGAAAGTGTCATCGATGCCGAAGTGGAACGAATGGAAAAGTTAGGAGTTATTGAGGAGTGCCATGGTCCAGTTGATTTCCTCAATCCGCTTTTACCCATAAAAAAGGCAAACGGTAAATGGCGTATATGCCTGGACTCCCGCAGGCTGAATCAATGTACCAAGAAAGATGACTTTCCATTCCCGAACATGATGGGAATTCTCCAGAGAATTCCCAAATCAAAATACTTTTCAGTGATTGACTTATCGGAGTCATACTACCAAGTGCCGCTCGAGACTTCAGCGAAGGACAAGACTGCGTTCCGTACGAACAAAGGTTTATACCGATATACTGTCATGCCATTCGGGTTGACAAACGCTCCAGCAACCATGGCCCGATTGATGACGCGTGTATTAGGTCATGATTTAGAGCCATATGTATACGTTTATTTGGACGATATTATTATCGTGTCCAACAGTATCGACGAGCATATAAGGCTTATTCAGATCGTGGCAGAGAGACTACGTAGAGCAGGATTAACGATAAACCTCCAAAAAAGCAAGTTCTGCCAAAAGAGATCAAATATCTAGGCTACGTATTATCGGAAGAAGGTCTGTCCATGGACGTAAGCAAAATTCAACCGGTTCTCGATTACCCAGCTCCGAAAACGGTTAAAGATATTCGCCGGTTATTAGGACTTGCCGGATTTTATCAGAAATTCTTGCCAAACTATTCGGAGATTACAACCCCTATTACGAATCTGCTGAGAAAGGGAATGAAAAAGTTTCAGTGGACTGAAGAGGCAGACGCTGCTCTCCAGACAAAACTTAAAACGGCCTTAGTATGCTGCTGCCCATAATTTGGCGAAATGCAGATTTTTTCGATTGCCATTCATAATTTGAGACTGACGAGGCTTCTGAGGCTTGGCTGTTAGGCGCAGTGCTGAGCTCAGTTCATGGACGGAGTACGCAGAACCTATTGCGTTACTACTCCAAAAATTTCGAGTACTCAGCACGCTATAGTGCCACAGAGCGTGAATGCCTAGCAGTTCTCTTGAGCATTGAAAACTTTAAACATTTCATTGAAGGGTCGCAATTCATCATCCAAACTGACGCGATGAGTCTAACGTTCCTAAAGACTATGTCCATCGAGAGTAAGTCTCCAAGAATGCTCGATGGGGCGTTAAAACTCTCAAAATACGACATGCTCTTGCAGTATAAGAAAGGGAGCGACAACGTACTGCCGATGCACTCTCTCGTGCAGTTAACACTATTGATGTGACATCTAGTTCGGACCCGTACATCACCCAACTAATTAAGATGGTTCAAACCGTACCCGAACGTTATCCCGATTTTCGTATATCAGACGAAAGGTCTATAAGTATATAATTGGGGTCAACTGTATCTGAAGATCCATCCTTCCGCTGGGAAATACGTTGTTCCAGTTGTTGAAAGGAGAAAAATCATCAGAAGAATTCACAGCGAAGCCCACCTAGGGTTCGTCAAGACACTTTCCAAAATTCGCGAAAGGCATTATTGGCCACGCTTAGCTTCAGACGTTAAGCGGTTTTGCAGCCAATGCGAGATATGTCGTGAGTCAAAAACACCCAACATTAACGTTCAACCAATCTGCGGAAAGCCCAAGCATTGCTCTCATCCTTGGGAACTAATATCAATGGACTTCTTAGGCCCATATCCAAGGTCCAAGAGAGGTAATGTTTGGTTGCTTGTGGTTAGCGACTTTTTCTCAAAATTCGTCATGGTACAATGCTTGCGTTCTGCGACAGCTGCGTCCACTTGCAATTTCGTTGAGAATATGATTTTCAATGTATTCGGCGCACCATCAATTTGCATTACAGATAATGCAACAGTTTTCAAATCTGAGCTGTTCCAGAAAATGTTGCAAAGATTCTCCGTGACCCATTGGCCCCTGTCCGTCTACCACCCCAGCCCTAATCCGGCTGAGCGTGTCAATAGAGTCATCGTGACAGCCATAAGATGCTCGTTGAACAGAGAAAAGATCACCGCGATTGGATAAGGATGTACACCAAATCGCGAAAGCTATACGGACTAATGTTCACGAAAGTACGGGTTTCAGCCCCTACTTCCTCAATTTTGGGCGAAATATGATAAGTTCTGGTAGTGAGTACGAAGCCTTGCGAGAAAGCGAACCACCTAAAAGTCCCCAAGAAGTCAACAAAGACATGGAACTTCTATACAGCAAAGTTAAAGAAAACTTGCTTAAGGCGTATCAGAAGTACAGCCATCCATATAATTTGAGAGCTAATCGGAAACACCAGTTCGAGAAAGGAGACGTGGTGTACAAGAAGACCATGTATCTCTCAGACAAGTCTCGAAATTTCGTAGGCAAGTTTGCTAACAAATTCGAGAAAGTTCGCGTGAAAGAAGTCGTTGGTACGAACACCTACGTCTTAGAACGTCTGGATGGCCAACGAATAGCAGGAAGCTATCACGGGTCATTCTTGAAACGAGTGTAATACGTAAAGCTATGTCGGTCCTTCGCGAAAAGGTACATAAACAACGAAACTATTACTGAAAATACTCAATGAGGTTCCTAAACTACGTCCAATGTTCGAGATGTCAGCTAGTTCTGTTTCCTCACATTGTCGACTAAAAATATTCTGTCCAAAAACACAAGCTATGACTGCATTACGGCCGCGTAATGCATATACTAGTCAAATCTAAAATACACATCTGTGGTGCAACGATGCAGTCCGATCTGAGACGTCCTAGTGTTCCCTCGATCGTTGACGAACTGGTAAGCAACTTGAAAACAACAAGCTATGACGGTGCATCCTAATAGGCACATAAACCAAAAGTTTGCAATGAAACACTCTTTGAGGTGAAAAATACATATTGCCGATGTTCGAGAAGTCATCCTAAAGGTTTCCTCACATCGTAGACCACTTTTAGGCAGTAGACTAAGTCAAACAAACCTAGAATAGAAATCCAATTAGAATTTTGTTTATCTCGTTCCGTTTATATTCGTGTTGAGCTGTGTTGCATTGCTTGCAACTTATATAGGTCAATGATGCACTTCGTTGACCTTGACCCAAATCGAATAATTTCACTTTGTTTACAAATTGCAATAGCCCGGAATCACAAAATCTGTTCAATATTTCCAATCTTTAACCATAGATTTCATCCACAGTTCACTTTATAGTTAGCATAAAATCGTTTCACAGTAGTTTCCGTCGTCGAATCGCAGTTAAAATCATTAATTTTGAAGAAATTAGGTAGAATTAGTTTACCTCTATCCCATCAGCACAGCTCGCGTTCGTTTTTTTGTGTTGATCGATTTCGTGTTTCGTTTTTGACAGATCGTCAAAAAGCTTTCGTGTTAGAACCCGGTACTGAAAGTTCGGGGATATGTGTGAAGCGTTTGTCGAGATGTTTATGCGTTCGTGATTCGTGTTTTTGCTATGACATTTTGAAATGAATGATTGCGGTTAATTAATTAATGAGTGATTTCGCGTATGATAAGTTATTAAGTAATCATGTATATTTTCAGACCATTGTTCTGAAGTACGTTGGTTATTCGGAAGAAAATATGCTCAGACATTTCTGAGGGTAATTCGGTTTTAGTCAGTAATTCGTTAGTTGAAGATGCTCAGACATTTCTGAGGTAAATTCGGTTTTAGGTATTAGTTTTCTCAGACGTCTCTGAGGTCATTTCGGTTAAGATAAGTTGGTTGAATGAGTACGGTTGTTTGTAAAGCATGTGTGAGTTCAATATGGCATAGCAGGACCAATCATTTGTTTGTATTTGTTTAGTTTACTAGTTCAGAATTCTTGTATGTTCTTCGATGTAGTTTGAATTAAATTTGAGTTAGATGTTTAATCTGTGAAATTAATAAAAATTTTGAAATTAATTTCAAAATTTTTATTATTATTAGTGTAGGCGAATATGTAACACTCATATGTTTTGTGCCAGTCTAAGAATATTCCCTTTTTGTTCATAACCAAAAGATAAGCAAGCTTTAAGAGTAGCTTTTGTGCCCAAAAGAGTAAAGCTTAAGTAAGTGTTGCGCACGGTGCATAACCAAAGGCGAATGAAATGGACGCTTATGAACATTCGATAAGTTACGGAATTTTCCACTAATTAATTTGTACCTGGCCTTTTGAATTTGCTAAAATCACCAATCGGGAAAGCGAACCAGTGGAAAATTTTTAGATTCCTTCTGAGTTCTCCAGAGCTGACCAATAAAAATCATCGTACAAAAAAGAGAGTACACGATAAGGTGGAAATTGCGTCGTAGCTTTAAGGCTCGAACAAATTTATTGCGCTCGTTCCATTTTATTCTGGTGGAGTTCGTTCAAGTGTAAAGATCATTTTCCAAAGTAGTGAGCTTTCTCCGAAAGTGAAATAAAAGTTATTAAAGTAAGCTTTTCGTTAAATTTTCGAACTTTTAAAATCTGAATTCGAAGTAAGTTCGCGAGTTTTCAGTAATTACTCGATCAAAAAGATTAATCGAGTTTTTTGGTATTTATGAATTTTCAGAGTTCGAATAGTTTGACCAGTGAAAAATTAAATAGTTGTGAAGAATTTATTGTGACTATTCAGGTAAGCCTTTAGTGGAAAATCATTAGTAGATTCAGTTAGTGATTTTATCACGTTGAATAGGCATCGTCAAGCCCATCCAACGTGGGCAACTGGTCCAGGCTGGTGCAAATTGTCTCTGGATTGTCCTGAGTCACTTCGAGTCCACGTGATCGGGAATCGTACACGTGTTCCAAGAGTGTTCCGACTACGGAGTCCCTTCCTGTGTCTAGCCGAAGACTGTTTCGACTAGTGGGCCATTGTGGGTGGAAAATCTCGTCCAACAATCAAGCTTTCCCCCGAATCGAGAAGCTCAGACGTGAGCTTGTGCCCAAGTGTGTGCTCGACTCGTCGATCTGTAATCGAGTAGAGTTATCGACGATCATTGGCGTAGGAACAGGGGGGGCCAGGGGGGCCTGGCCCCCTCCAGAACCATCCAGGCCCCCCCCAGAATTTTTGATGATCACAAAATAAAAAAAATAAAAAAAAAACAAACAAACAATTTAACTTGCAGCAAAATCTTCTGAATCAATCTAGGTACATGACTCTTGTTATTGACAAAATTTCTTCAGTAGTTACGTTATTTTATTTTGTAGAACACTATAGCGAGAAAACCTCGCTTGTCTTATACAGCATCTGGTTCTGACTTTGGTGAATCACGTGACAACCTAAATCTTATCCGTCCGGCTGTCGATCGATTGGTTACTGTTAGAACTAGCTTCATGTTGTATGTGGTAAACACAACTTTTCTGACATATCCATTACCAAAAAAAAAGCGTAAGTTTGATCCCAAAAATTCGTTTTATTTCTAAACAATCCAATTAATTCTGTTTCAGCATAGAGTAGCACTGCATTCTGATTTCTCATGTTTTTGGAGGATACCCTGCTCGAGGTGTGTGGTGATAATGATTACCCTTATGAGAATCCACTAAAGAAATCCATTTAACTTTAACTCGTATAATGTCCGAAAAAAATAATTGAATACATAGCGGGAGTTCTTGTCGAAAAATAAGGCTTAACTTTCAAGGAATTTCGGCATGGCCAAGTTTTCTTCAATTGAATGGTAGAAATTTAACATGGCGTGAAAAAAAAGTAACAAAATCGACCATAGTTACCTTAGATTCAATTTTTTATGTAGTTTTGCATGAATAAATTTATTGCTTGAACAATATATTTTCAAGAAAGATTATTATTTCCAAAATTATTTGATTAATATTCAACAAATTTGTAGCACAATTTTTCAAAAAGCTTTTCAATATGCATTATAAAATTTTAGTTTAATCAAATACCTCAAGGAATATTTAAGGGGGGCTTCAGAACTTTTGCAAATATTTTCGAAATTAGTCAAATAATATTGTGGAACTTGTTCATACTTTCAAAGTGAATTCATCCTGGTGGACATCCACTCCTATGCCAACTTTTTATTATCAAATTGATTTTGGAAAATGTTCCCGGATTTACCTTAAAAATGTTACTTTATCTTTCAAAAATTCTGTTTTCGCTCGCAATTCCTCCAAAAAATCATTAATTCTGTTAAATCGAATTCAGAGGTATTTAGCTGAAAGTTCTATTAGAAATTCTTCTTTGAATTGCTTTAAATAGTTTTCCTAAAAAATTTATCACGAATTCTTCCGCAAATTTCATCAAAAGTCCTTAAGAAATTTTTCTAAAATATTTCACAAATTGCGTCAAAAATTTTTCTTTGTTTTCCTTTTTAGAAATTTTGGTTCAAATCCCCGGATCATTCAAGAATTGTATAAAAAAATGTTTTCAAAATGTCTCAAACCCTCGAATCTTTAGAGGAAATTTGTTGAAAACTCCCAGGAAAATTTTGCTTTCGAAATAAGCATTACGGTCTGTGGCAAAATAACTGGGAAGGGTAAAATTTATTAAGGTATTCATAAAGAAATTTTTATTGATTATCCTTAAAACACTTCGTTAGAAATTGGTTCTTGGTTTGAATTTTTGTGCGATACGAAAGCGTAATTTCTAGAGACTTTCTGGCAGAATTCTGGAAAACCAGAAATCAAGGAAGGATAGCTTTTAAGGATAAAGAAGATTCTGATGGACCTTGAGAAATTTGTTTTATTTGTTAATTCATTAGAGAATATTTTACTATCCTGTAATTCACCTGTAGAGAAAATACTATAAATTATCTTTCATTGTACCATTGCCCACCTATTGTTCGACTTGCTTCAACATTTTAATGTTTCTTCTTTCTTCACAAACCGCTTTCAGGAACCTCGTACAAATCTTTCCATACTCCAAAAAGCAACGTTTTAAAGAATCTAAATCTAATTATACAAATTGTGAAAAATTACAGAATTCTTATGCGTATGGTTTCTAATTCCTGAAAATCCATCAGGAATTCCTCAACAAAATTTCAAAGTTATGCAGAAGTTTCCACTAAGATTTAACCTTCTCCTTCCCATGGTAGCACAGGTGCCAGGTGGAATTTCCAGAGGTAGGAAAAAATGGGTTCTACATCAATATGTTCACCATAGTATCATGAATCTTCAAAGTTCATACTAAATAGTATATAAGATTCTAGTTCTAGTTATAAATTTCATACGTTTTTAACATGGATCATTTTCTATTATAAAAGACGTCGAAAAAGAACACGATTTTTATGTAGTAACCACTTAAGCTTTTCTGTGAGGTACATTGTTAACATGTTTCAGAAATTCTTAAATTTTACGACAGGAATTCAGTGATATTTTCCGAATTATGTTTACGCTGCAATTATTCAATAACTTATCAACAAGGTTATTCAAAACCTATCGTTACTTTAGAAATCTGATATGGAGTGATTCAAAGAGGAATTTATAAAGCAATCCCTAAAAAATATTAAGTTTTTCCAGGAGTAGTTTTGGACCCAAAAAATGGAGGAGTGTTTAAATTTTTATATGTCTTTTTTTATGGAAGATTCCTGAGATTTATATTCGCAAAAAAATGAGTTTTTTCTAGAACCTGAAAGAAAACTTGATGGAACTTCTGGAGATTTTTTTTTGAAGATTAAGAATGAATTGCAAGTGTTTAGTGAATCTGGTGAAAAAAATGTTCAATTAAAATCCCAAAAGAATCGTTAGTGCGGTTTTATGAAAAAAAAAGCTCTGGAAAATGCTAAAGATGAATCTTTTGGTAATTTTTCAGAAGAAATCAACAAGAAAGAATAATATAATTCTCTAATAAATTTCTGTATAAATTACTCGGGAATTTTTGAATATATTTTCACGGAAGAGATGTTGCACCTTGATTTTAGATAAATCAAAAAAATAATTATCTGTGAAAAAATACAGATTTATTGCGGAGAGCTTCTCTGAGCAATCATGAATAAAATTTCCCAATTGAATTCTTTCAATTACTCAGGAAATTTTTTGTGGAACATTGCTAGGAATCCTTAAGAGTAACACCTGGAAGAGTCAATTAGTATTTTTGCAAGGATGTCTGAATAGAGAAACCTTAGAAAGAAATTCAAAAGCAAAGTTGGAAAAACTGTTGGCCAACTCTCTGAAGAATTCGTGAATGAATCCTTGCTTGTTGATTGTGAAGTCATTTTTGGTGAGAATCCTATATATTTTTGTTCATATATTTTGGAGAAATCCTTAGAAATCCTAAACAAATTATTATGAACACAGGAGGATACTTTAAACTAAACAATTGGAATTTAAATGTAATGTGTACCTGAAGGACCTTTGAGGAGAAAGTATTAAAAGAATTTGTAAAGCGGAATTCTTCAAAACGATTTTTTAAGAAGTTCGAAAAATTTTCTGATGAGATCAAAAAGTCCTGAGAAAAATTCGCTTTGGGGAATCCCAGGACGAACTCAATGAAACTAGTAAAGGAGTTCTTGAAAAAAGCACTGAAAAACGTGCGAACATAATTCATGAATAAATTCCCGTAGGAATTCTTAGAGGAAACTTTTCAAAGCACATGATTTAATTCCTGAAATAATCAAAGGAGAAACACAAAAGACAATCCTTGTGAGCTTTTTGCTTAGAATTCTTTAAAGATTTTGACTGGTTACAACAAGAATGAATCTTTTTCGTAGCGATAATTGAAATTTACAAATATCACTGATATGCCACGAAATGAGACAAAATTATAAAAGAATGAAATCGATACAAATCTGTAAAAACTACTAAATTTGTGAAAATCGTGATTATTGCGACCGACATTACTTCTGTAAAACAAGTATTTGCTAGGCCCCCCCTAGGCCCCCTCCAGAAAAAAATCCTAGCTACGCCAATGTCGACGATTGGACTCGTTTCGCCAAAGCGTGAGGCGTAGAGCAACAACAACCTGCTCTCACTCCACCAACCGCCAGGGACGCTTCTACCCTGATGATCGTGCCCACGCGCGAGTCTACCGAATAGCACACGTTCCAATTAGATTCCGACGAAGCTTTTCTGCCGTCGAGGGACGATCAAGTCATCGCCGTTGGAGCACCACACCGATGCAGTTAAGGTCAGATCCACACTAGCTTTTGAACTGATTGAGAGTATCCGAAAATTGTATATATAGAATAAGAAAGTTAAATGCGTGAGCGTCCACCAGACTAGATACTAGGTACTAATGAATTTTCACAATAAATTGAGAGCTTGCATATCGTTTTAATAGGTCCTATGCAAATAACTCTCTAAATTCATTTTTCTAAAATAAATTCGTTTAAATTGACTTTGTTTCATAATATTTATTTCGAGTTCGGATTGAAAACGACTCTACTATTTCTTTTACGTTTATTTTCTTGTAAATATCTAGATTTGTTGGTTCCTTAAGTTAAGACTTTTTCTGCCGCTCAGTTCTGGTTGACTTTTTCTTTTCTTTTTGGTTTAGTTTCCGGTTTTCAGTTGGTTTGTAGTTAAATTTCCGTTCATTTGTCCCTTTCGTGTGTGCCATTTTGGTGAGTTTTTGCCTTCTGCATTGAACTATTTGCGACCTGCCCTGAGAAGGGTGGTCTCATACCGGGCTTAGACAGAGTAACGGTCCCTTCGGAAGTCGAAGGTGGCGCTAAAGCCGTTGCTTGAGGAGCAGAGTAGAACGTTACAGTTTTTCGGTGCGGTGAGCACTGACAAAAACTACCTTCAATGATCCATTAGATGCAAATTTGCTGGAAACGTACAAAACACTAATAAAAAACAAATATTACACATGACGTAAATTTCACGACAAAAGATGTTAAAAGAAGGTCTACGGCAAACTGTCACGAATACCCATTAACGATCAATCTTAGCCGATTTCCTCAGAATGAAAAGCGTTATCGATTTTTGGTTGACGTCCTTTGGGTCTTCGGTCAACGTCAGACCAACTAGGAAGTTAATGCTCGGCAGCAATTTTGTCAACATTACACTAAAATCACGTCCTATGCAGCTCGAAATTTATGTGATCCAAAATATATTCAGCGCAATGTGGACGGAAATTATGTCATTTAAATTACTTCATTATACCTACTGTAATATTTCTGGTACATATTTCGCAAATTTCAATGTTTTTTTCTAAGTGAGCAGCTTAGGATAGAAGATTGCTTCGTTGAATTAGCGTCTTGATGTGAAAAAGTGCTTAGCAACTTGCATCTTGTCACTTTTATTCGCAGAAGAGAGGATCGGATCGATGAAGAGAATTCGATAATGTTACTTAAATATTTTAATATTTTAATACCATAATATTTCAAAAGCAATAATGAAGGAAAATTATCGACTACAGCGCCACCTGTGGTCGCAAATGCAATTAGAATAATTTTCTCTTGTATTTGGTCAATTCCAAGGGTATCTGCAGTGCTCGTTTTCTCTTCGACGATTTCCTCTTCGTGCACGAAATTCAATCGATTTTTGTAGTAAAATGCTGCATCATGAAGGACGATTAATGCTTTGTACTGAATCAAAAATATAGGGTGTCCCAGAAAGATGGTCACGACTTTGACAACGAGAACCACAATATTTTTTCAAACAAATTAATATGTTTATATTTTTGTATTTTTTCTTGGGACATTTTAAATGCTGCCTGTGAAAATTTTGTTGATAACATAACTTATAACAATGAAATTTTATATTAAAAAAACATTTCTTATCCAGCCAGCACAGACCCTACTTTTGTGATTTTGTTGGAACTTACCTAGTAATAAATGTTTTAATCAAAATCTTTCGATGTGGTGAGTTCAAGTACATTGTATCAACGATTTTCCACAAGAATTTTCGTTTAAAATTTTATTTGGCTTTTATGAAAAATATTTGATAAAATTTTAAAAATCAAAGAAATCGCTTGTTTTTATTTCCACATAGGATAAAATCACGAAATCATAGCTTTTCAGGTATTTTAAATATATATAAAAATATTTTCATTTCAAATTAAATTATTGTTATGCATTTTTTGTTTCTTTATACTCATGCTTATAATTTACAATAAAATAAGTGATGGTCTGATCACGTATCGTATCGAAAATGATAAATATTTTTTTTCAGATTTTCATAGTACGTACTTTATGACCTAGCACTAATTTTGTACAACAAAGTCACTCAAATATAACGCGATTTGTGCAAAACTGACTAAATGCTTGATAAAACTAACCGCACGACCACGAGGCCCACAAACTTTAAGCTCGTTTAGCCTCCCTTTAGAGTTCACTGTGTTTCATTTTGACGATTTCATGTTCTTTTTGAATAGCGCAAGAATCGTTGAAAAACTTTTGAAAATTTGATCTATATTTCTACTTTTGATATTTCTTATGGAAAAAGTCCCTTATTGAAAATAAGTGTGGTGTTAAGGGATTATCTTTTCTACTTTTTCCAAGTTACTTTCGATTTAGACCGTAATATATTCCAATATACTTTTGGCTTGTTGCGTGAAGTAAAAACTGCATTGTAAGACCTCGGGCTGCAAATCTCGTTAATAAAGATAATAATAATAATGCATTGTAAAAGTTAAGGGGTCTATTTTGTTTGTTACTAAATATCACCCAAATGTCTAATCTCGAAAATCGGTTAAAACTGGTAGAAAAACCTTGATAACAACGTATTAAAGTAAATATGGAATTTTTCTTGATACTACAGGGTGATTACTAATTCCTGTCAGTAAAGTAATTGATCGTAGATAAACGATGTATGTATGAATTTTAATTTCCAGTGTACATCCTGTTTTGTATATCTATAAAGTTTGTTTCGACAAAGTAAAGATTAAATCCTTTTTCATTTACCTTAGTTTTTAGTCATATGTGTTGTTTTAAAAGCATTACACCTGGCACGCACGTTTTCCACAGATATGTATTTTTGATTAAACTCCGCTGAAAAATTTGCCTGATTGAAACAGCTTGTTAGCACAACCTTTTTGACTTACTAGGGAATAGCATAAGACAGATTATGGGAAATTTTTGCGAAAAAAAATATGTCTTTTTTGGTTAAAATATATGATTTTGAATAACGTGCGTGCTAACTGTAATGCTTCTGAAACAACGCATGTGGCTAGAAATTAAGGTAAAAATATTGATATGTTATCTATGTATAGTGAAGAAAAATGTGATAAATGCACAAAACTGGATATGCACTGGTAATTGAAATTCATATAACCAGCTTTTTTCTATGATTACTTATTTTACTGACAGGTAATAGTAATCACCCTGTATTTCCATAACTTGTTCGATTACACTGGTAGAATGTTTGGAAAGTTTGAATGATTCTTTTATTTGGAAATGGTTTAGAAGCCATTGATTTTTTTAGTGGTAGACAATAATAATATTTTGTGATTTCTTGGAGTAGGTATAAATGAAGAGTTGCGCTAAGAGAAACTTCGCGCCGCGTCGGGCACTAAACGCATTGTGTTACAGAGTGATCGTTAGATTTCCGCTCCATACTGGAACACTTTTCTTCTTCATTATTTTTTCCACCAGGTCACTGGGTGTTGCAGACAAATACTGTATTAAGGGGGCAGGATCCGTCATTGATTTCGGAATTTTCAAAAGCAGCTTTTTCGTTCAAAATCAAGAAAATTTACAGAAAAATGTGTTCACTGTTTTCTGTTCCCCTACCGAAACACAGTGAACACATTTTAATCGAATAATTTTTAGTTTTGAACAGAAAAGCTGCTTTTCAAGTTTCGATGATGACGATGATTACGATGACGGAGCGTTGATCGTTAAGTGTAATGTTTTATTTACAGGGAAAAATTGGTCATTTCCCATCATTTGAACTAAAAGCTTGTTGGTATTATGAAGTTGTTCTGCACAGCTTATGGGATTCGTAAACTGCAAATATATAGGTTATGATCCTGTTGCATTTAAGTTCAAAAATCTTTTCAAGACAATTTTGCGATGTATTGATAGTTTCCAAATATAATTAATAACTATGAAAGGTTTAGCAGTTAAAATAGAACGGTTTGTGTTTGCAGGAGTTCCAAGTTCAATAATATTGATGCATCATCTGATTAAGGTTGAACATAACTTATGAAATTGAATTAAAGCATCAAAGTTATTGACCGAAAAGATTATGTTTTGTTGTTGGCAAAATATAGTTTTGTTTACCAAACTCAAATTCCTTAACACCCAATTTTGCATTTTCGTAAAAAATCACACATTTTCATGATTATCTCACAAATCTGTCATAGGATCCTCATAATTGTATTTGGTTTTTGATATACACGACGAGAGAATGGTAGGGCTACTTATTGTTCAATTATTGACGTACTAGAAGTTGCTTGAAATTTGAGTAGATTTTTTTTTTTCATCCCTTAACACCCCATGTTACGGTACACCAAATGTTTTTATGAGGCAACGGCAGGGAACCCATAATGGACAATATTGACATACTCAGATAGCAGCGTCATGGATTAATTTGTTATAGAATGCTGTAAAAATGATGTGATGGTTCTACCAGAAACATAAATTGACAACTACTCCGGATGCTGTGGGAACCGTTCAATGGCCTCCGGAATTGACCCTTGGTCTCTTGGTAACCAGTAGTGCTCAAAACAACTGGTCGGTGTTCAGACATATTGAACCAAGTGTTTTTTAATGGTCTCAGAAAAATGTACCCCAAGCATTCGAAATATCAAAATAGCTACAATATTTGATCTAATAATAGAACTTTTCTATTTAATGATACATCTGAATCAAAATAGCATAAGAAAAATCAGAATTGATGAAGTTCTTAACATAGCATTAGAACGCCAAAATATCATCTTGTCCGGTCTGTCTGCACACCGACCAACTAATCAGTTGATTAGATACCATTTTCAATGCATTTCAGCTCAATTACTATGTTTCACAATGGGGCGATATTCAAAACTGAAAAGGAAATGGCTTTTTTTCAGTGGTAGTAAAAACGAAATCCTGAAGCAAAGAAAGCGCCACGGAAGATGAACTAAACACAAAAAGATGAATAGATACTTTACGCTTGATTTTTTATGATTCATAACTTTTTCGATCCAGTTTCCTCATTGCAAGTAGTTTACGTTTTTTATTATTTTCCATACGTTATGACAGTTCTCGACAACCATTCTTCCATGAGCATGTGTTGGAAGTTTGGAAAATTTGAGGAACAAGCGTAGTTAGATTCAAAAGTTTGAGTTTACAGACGAATATAAGTTGATAATGTTTGGTTTACATTCTCCAATACTTACTCAAAGTCGAAATAAACATAATAACGAAACCAGTGAACATGGGAATACTATAACCTATCCTGCAAGAAAAAAATGTAGATTAGTAATGGAATCGAAATATTTAGTTTCTAGTTCTGTAATATGAATCAGTTAATTTTTGAATATGATTGGAACGCATTTTATTCAAATCCGGTGCTTTCTTCTTTACACTCCTCCGTATAGTTCAGTTAATCAGTTAATAAGTTAATACTGCATAATCTCAGGTTATGACCATGTTTTTAGAAGCTGAGCGCATTTTGTTCCAACTTAAAATTATCGAAAACTAATATTGGTCATGTGGTTGTGCTATTTTCCTCCAATTGTTTGTTCTTGAAATATCGGTTTCCCTTCAGGAACAGTATCCTTGTATACCCAGTTTGGAAAAACCTCATTTCATCGTTGACTTTTTGGAGTGGAAGTTCTAATCAAAGTCTGAGCTTCGTGACTTATAAACCACCTCTTACTGTAAGATGATTATGGTAGCGTTACTTACTTATGCGTTAATGGACCGACTATTGGATTGGCAAGCAGCTGGACGAAAGCTTTCGATGCAAACATAAGGCCAACTTCAACCGTTTCCTCCACCAGCTCCTTGTGACGCTCCTCTCGTTCGGCATGCCAGCTGGCGTTATCTGTAATGTGATTTTGGATAATGTTCGATACAACTAGAATCCACAATTTTTATTTAAATGGTACAAAAGTTGGCTTCAATAGTATTAGGACGATATATTGTATAAAATTGTAAATCGATTGCGTGTAAGTCCTAAAAGATTTCACTATTGAAGTGGATGAATTGTAGTTTTCGAACACTTGAATAGAATCTTTAGGTTCGCAAGAACTTTTCTAACGACTGGAAAAAGCAGTTAAAATTTACAATCCGTATGGTGTCTTACCATAACCAGGAGTGGTGATGTCAATTCCATTATATGGAGTGGTGGTTTCTTTCTCACACGGTGAAAGCGTCGTCGGTGGAGTCTTGGGAAAGCTAGCTAGTGGAGCATCCGGGTGCCTGATGTCGTATAGGAATTCCGGAATGATTGGCACTGGAAGTAAAATTTAGAGGAAAGAAAAATATTCTTAGCAGCTTCATTAGCACCGAGCGGCATTATTTGAGCAGGGTATTTGCCTCCCTCCAGAGAGTCTAAGATAACAAACTCGAGAGTCATTGAGTGTAAAATTGGAAAAGATATCCTCGACATGAAGTGCTTTATAATTGATTTTCTGTATAAAAAGTAACACATTCGCAAAATGAATTGCTACCTCGAGCCATGATTGGACAACAATTAACTAACACCATGATTCAAATTTTTCATGGGCATGATTCAAATGATGTAATCATTGAAGAAAAACATACATGTGCCAGGTTTAAATCTAACACTTTCATCTACATTACTCGATATTGGCAACTTTTAGCAACTGCTCTTTAAACTGATATTTTATGCGTTACTTATGTTGGCTTATTATTTGAACAGTTTTCTAAAAGTTTTATATTCCATGACTCGTATTTCTAAACAGTCGATCCCTTTCAGATTGACTTCAGGAGAAATTCTCAACTTGCTATTCAACTTTTTACGCTAGCAATGCTATAATTTTTGAATCCAACCCCTCACTGACATTTCTAGGCATACACTATCAATTCACTTAAAGGTTGGATCAAAGTAAGCTACGCGGTACAGCAAATCTGTTTTATTAGTATGAAAATCAAAAATTTTCGTTGTTGTTTTCCAGGATAAGGAAATGGAAAATATGTGATAGTTTTTATTTATTTTCAAATGTTTGCATATTTCAGGGATGAAGAACGATTAATGGGCGTCCACACATTCAAAACCAAATCGTGGTCATCTGAGTAGGGGAGATACATATTACCAAAGACAATTAAAGACCTCCATGTCCCTTGCAGTTGCCCAAAATTTTATGGCTCATAAGGTAATCTAGAATGCCGTGAAAAGTGTACTGCGATCTGTCAAACTTGGGTACTTTTTGTACTACCGAGGGACCAATTGCAGTACTAGAAGTGGTACCCAATCTGAGCCCCGAGTGTGACGGACCTGATATTACCGTTAGGATCACCGATCATTATGATATGTAAAGTTTAAAAAAGCTACTGATTTAGAAAAATACATTCCCTCCGTGGCATGGCAATTGCGGTTCTTCAATTGATTTCTTTGGAGTTTCTAATGATAATTATTATTTTTTATGTCGGATTTACATTCAAGCTATTTAGAAAAAATAACATCTATGACCTCCGCAATATGATGAACCTCCCATTTCCCCTTCAAAGTATAAACACTATCATCATTCCGTGGGTTTTATTTCTGCTGCTGCCCGAAGCATATTGAAATTAAATATGATAACCACATTCCGTCCATTATGATTTAGTTAAGTTGTTGGTACTTTTCAAGAAACCATAAAGACCAAACAGATTTAACATTCCCAGATCACTCCTCCAGATGTAGACTTTTTTGTAAAACTTTTATTGGATTAAGATCTTAGTCTTTTTTTTTCATGGACTTTTGAAGATTTTGTCTAGAAAAATTATAATCGAGCCTTGTCAAACTTTCGTCCCATATGTTTCCCCGTTTTTCTGAGAATAAGCATATTACGGACAGTTTCAAATTCCGGATACTCTACTTTGTATTGGGAACCATTTTACACGAAATGCTCCAATTTTGCCGTACAGAAGATATGGAAATTAATAATGATCAACTGCCTTAGACGCATCTTTAGTGGTTTGTCAAATTTATGAAAGATTTACTTTATATACTTTCTGTTGAATTATACTTCACTGATTCCTTAAGTGTCGGTAGACAGTACCTTCAATACCCTGGTAGTAAAATCAAGAAAATGTATTTTGTATTTTCGTCTAATCAAGATTACAATCCAAGACGTCGAGCATTTGACAGTATCTATGATAGTTTATTGTATATAACCCGAGAAGAAGATGAAATTTTTAGATTCAAGATTTCCAT
This sequence comes from Aedes aegypti, assembly GCF_002204515.2. Taxonomy (NCBI): domain Eukaryota; kingdom Metazoa; phylum Arthropoda; class Insecta; order Diptera; family Culicidae; genus Aedes; species Aedes aegypti. Next base: position 8,856 of record NW_018735513.1, on the reverse strand, counting down.
TGAAAAATTCAAATAAAAATCGTATAAAGTTTACTACTAACCATAAAAATATTCTAATCTAATATTTTAAATCTCTGTTAGAAATCGTATCCGACTTTGTATTTCAAAATTTAAAAATATTGTTGTAAAAGTAATTAATTAAATTATGTTTCACTTTTTTCGACCGCCACTGATGATACGCCTCCCGTATTTCACGGCTAACGTTCTTATCAGCCTTCAGCAAGGGTCCAAGGTTAGACGAACTCGTCGACGCTCGAACGTATCCCCATCTATCGTAACATTGCATCCTAGGCGAGCCCTGTCGTGTCAGGTCCACCTTACTAGCATGCCTCGCGTTTCAGGCCTTTTCAAATGGTCAGCCGACAATGTCCATATAATCCACAAAGCAAACAAATTGACTGGATCTCGTAAAAATCATACCTCGGTCGCCAAGCCCGACTCTCCGCATAATACATTCTAGCGAAATATTGAACAACATACACGTACCGTTTTGTAGCCATTCGCGTAGAACTTATGTGACCAAAAGTCACTTTTATGTTAAAAAGATCTACATATATAGTATCTATATGGTTAGGTAAAATTATTCGCTTCCTGTCCAAAAATATCATAATGGTCCAAGTCCAATCAATCAGCGTCTCCATATTGTTCGCCAACAAACTACGGATACGACAGCCAATCTATGGTGTATGTGCCTATCAGGCAACAAGAAGCACTAATATCGATGGTGTTGTAAATTTTCCATTTTTTTTTTCGGAGTTTCCTTGCACCATCCCTACTCGAGCACGGAAAATGGATACATAATTGAATCAGTGCGAAATTTATTAGATCACAAAATTGTTCGCTTTTATGTCGCTATCAAGCTTATTTTGCCTCCTTGCCATTTTGTCACCTTCGCCAGCACCTTATTCAGAACCCCAGTTGAGAGTGCTACTGGTGCATAGTTAGTTAACTATACGTCTACGATATTTACATGCAAGACGGGACTGCAAATCAGAAGGCAACAGCAACAACCAGCGTGTTATAGCTTTTGCCAGTCGCTCGAAGTTGGAAGTTGATGATGCCAGCAGGGATGATGACAAGTAACCAGTATCGAGAAAATCGTTTAAGATGCTATCGGTTTTCACTTAATTTCGCACCAAAAACCAATTACCAATGCAACTGCCCTCTAGAACTATTTTCATGTTAACCCAGCGGAGGCTCTACCAATAAAGTCAAAGGTGCACAAGGAATATTACTATGTGATTTTTTTTCAGCAACCTAAGACGATATCCATATGAGAACTACTACGAGGATATTTATGAAATTTACGTTGTTGTAGTTCAACCAGACAACCAGAAGTCGCATAACAGTTTACGCACAAAGTCGTTTATTTAAACAAATTTTCATCACTCCCGCACTACATGGTGGATGATATCGTTTGATTGATGAGTTTCCTCGCATAAAACGCTATTTTATGAGTTTACAAATACATTTCGTTTCGTCCCGTATACTCGTTCAAAGTAAGTCGGATCAGTCCGTAGTAGCTGTCAAATCAACTTTCTTATCATAAACTAAGTCGCATAAGCGTACAGAACTAGTTCGCAATAAAATTTACGCACTCGCATTACATGTTATTTTTAATCATATAAAATATGCACATATATCGCCTCACTTTTGTACGTATAAAGCTTTTTCGCAACATCTTATACGTGAAACTTTGCGCATATAAGCATCGCATAACGCAAAAGGTTGATTTTCGTTATACGTACATTCTGGGTTGTCTGGGATTACTATGTGTATTTTTTCAGCAACCTAAGATGATATCCATTTGAGAACTACTACGAGGATTTTTATGAAATTTACGTTGTGTTAGTTTCCAAAGATTCGGGACAAAGTTTCTAAGGATTCCGCAAAAAATTACTCCTGTTCCTGGTAAAGAAGAAACCAATTAGGGAAAAATTAGGGAAGCTATTTGGGAGAGGGGATCTACGAAAGTGTGACAGTGCATGTGCTAGGTATTTGAAAAAGCACGACAGAGGGGGAAAGGGGGGACAACAATCCTGAATATGGACGGTCATATTTGAATCTTCCCTCCAGAGTTTTCACACAGTTGTAAAAATGGTCAAATTTCCCGTTGAAAGAATCATTCTAATCCGTCGAGCCGTTCTCAAGCGATTTCGTGACATACAAACACCACTCCATTTTTATTTATATAGATGAAAGGATCACGAATAAGCAATTTTACCAGTACTTAAAAATTGAATGATATCACAGAGGAACAAACATAACCTGCTCGCGTGGCTCAATTATCAACCTATGTATCTCTAATTAATTCAGGGTTGCTCAATCTGTTACCGCCAACAGAAATATTCCAGCACGTTGCAATTTTGTTCAATTTGTAAAAATAGTGGTTGTATTAATATTTTGAATAATCTTTATTTCATGATTGATTGAACTTTTGTTGATAAAACTTTTGTTTGAAAGATAATTTGATTGAAAATTGCACGATTTTTATATCGATTCAATCGGAAGTTTGGAACATACTTTCAGTCTCCGTACAAAATTCGTCGTTTCATTTGTATTGGCCGATATAATACTTTTCCAAATCATCAAAAAGTACTTGTTTAAAAACATTTATATTAAAATATTTGTTGATTCGTATTATTTAGTATTTTAAAAACTGATATCTGTTTGTAGTAACCGAACTTAAATGAACCATACGCTCATCCCGCGCAAAAGGACTGAACGACCACTACTCACAAAATTACTTTTATGACTGAATGTCTAGTCCAACTCTCGACCGCAAGCCAACCCGAAAACTCCTTTTTCTCTTTCTCGCACCTATCACTTGGATTCTCTTTCATTCAATCCACCATTCCCTCATGCCGTTCGCGGGCATCATTCGTATGCAGAACGATATATTAACACACACAACCATAGTCCCTCATCGTCATCCTTCATTCATTCCTGTCGAAGAGCTTTTCTGACACTCCTGTAAACTTTCGGCTACCAAACTGTACACGCTCAATGAATTTCAACAACTTATACAGCTCATTCACTACATCCTTCCCCTTGTCTACTCTTTGACGTGCATTGTGTTCCACGCTTTTTTTTTTGACTGCTCAATTATTTTAAAAATATTGTCCATAATTTCACTGACAGTTTCTCAATCGACTACAAAATCAAAAACAAAAACTAGGTCACTAGTACTTTATTCCAAGAAAATCAATTTAAATCCAATTCAAATCCAATCCAAATCCAATCCAAATCCAATCCAAATCCAATCCAAATCCAATCCAAATCCAATCCAACAATCTAATCCAAATCCAATCAAATCCAATCCAAATCCAATCCAAATCCAATCCAAATCCAATCAAATCCAATCCAAATCCAATCCAAATCCAATCCAAATCCAATCAAATCCAATCCAAATCCAATCCAAATCCAATCCAAATCCAATCCAAATCCAATCCAAATCCAATCCAAATCCAATCCAAATCCAATCAAATCCAATCCAAATCCAATCCAAATCCAATCCAAATCCAATCCAAATCCAATCCAAATCCAATCCAAATCCAATCCAAATCCAATCCAAATCCAATCCAAATCAATCCAAATCCAATCCAAATCCAATCCAAATCCAATCCAAATCCAATCCAAATCCAATCCAAATCCAATCAACCAATCCAATCCAAATCCAATCAAATCCAATCCAAATCCAATCAAATCCAAATCCAAATCCAATCAAATCAATCCAAATCCAATCCAAATCCAATCCAAATCCAATCAAATCCAATCCAAATCCAATCCAAATCCAATCCAAATCCAATCCAAATCCAATCCAAATCCAATCCAAATCCAATCCAAATCCAATCCAAATCCAATCCAAATCCCAATCCAAATCCAATCCAAATCCAATCAAACAATCCAAATCCAATCAAACCAATCCAAATCAATCCAAATCCATCCAAAATCCAATCCAAATCCAATCCAAATCCAATCCAAATCCAATCCAAATTCAATCCAAATTCAATCCAAATCCAATCCAAATCCAATCCAAATCCAAATCCAATCCAATCCAAATCCAAATCCAATCCAAATCCAATCACAATCGAATCTAAATCCAATCCAAATCCAATCCAAATCCAATCCAAATTCATTCCAAATCCAATCCAAATACTCTCCGGCAATTTTCATTCTAATTAGTGGTCGGAGAACTCTACTCCGGTCATTTCACTTATTGCACGAAGAACTCTCTCTCTCCGGCATTTTTTTCAATTATTGCACAAAGAATTCCCTCTCCGGAATTTTCTTGTTGTTTTTTTATTATTATTATTATTACACGAAGAACTCTCGCGCCGGCATTTTTTTCTCTAATTATTGCCCGAAAAACTCTCTCTCCGGCAATTTTCATTTCAACTAGTGGTCGGAGAACTCTTTCTCCGGTCATTTTATTTTTCCACTTATTGCACGAAGAACTCTCTCTCCGGCATTTTTTCGATTATTGCCCGAAGAGCTCTCTCTCCGGCAATTTTCATTTCAACTAGTGGTCGGAGAACTCTCTCTCCGGTTATTTTTTTCCACTTATTTGCAACGAAGAACTCTCTCTCCGGCATTTTTTATTCAATTATTGCACGAAGACTCTCTCTCCGGCATTTTTTTTCAATTATTGCACGAAGAACTCTCTCTCCGGCATTTTTCCAATTATTGCCGAAGAACTCTCTCTCCGGCAATTTTCATTTCTATTAGTGGTCGGAGAACTCTCTTCCGGCCATTTTTTTTTATTAATTACTGCACGAAGAACTCTCTCTCCGGCATTTTTTTTTTTTCCAGTTATTGCACGAAGAACTCTCTCTCCGGCATTTTTTTTTTTTTCAATTATTGCACGAAGAACTCTCTCTCCGGCATTTTTTTTTTTCAATTATTGCACGAAAGAACTCTGTCTCCAGCATTTTTTTTTTCAATTATTGCACGAAGAACTCTCTCTCTGGCAATTTTCATTTCTATTAGTGATCGGAGAACTCTCTCTCCGGCCATTTTTTTTTATTAATTACTGCACGAAGAACTCTCTCTCCGTCATTTTTTTTTCAGTTATTGCACGAAGAACTCTCTCTCCGGCAATTTTCATTTCAACTAGTGGTCGGAGAACTCTCTCTCCGGTCATTTTTTTTCCCACTTATTGCACGAAGAACTCTCTCTCCGGCATTTTTTTTTTTTGTTTTTTCAATTATTGCCCGAAGAACTCTCTCTCCGGCAATTTTCATTTCAACTTTTCTTCCCGGCCATTTTTTCCCCAATTATTGCTATAAGAACTTAATGGTACATTACCATTTATTTCTCATTCAGATATTTTACCATTTACCGTACTGCGCCATGTAGTAACCGAACTTAAATGAACACTGAGAAAAATCCACACGTTTGATCCGTGTGTTTAAAATTATGGATCGATTCATGAACGTCTACATCGATTTGTTTAGATTTTCTTACAAACCTCGTGTGTGTTACACATTCAATTCTTTAGTTTGCTTCATGGACCGATTAATCAACCGACAACATGAATTCCATAATTTTCCACATAAGTTCCTGAAGCTTTCCATTTCAAATTCGTGTGTGTTTACCTAAGGGTGCATAGATCATCACCCAACACGGATTCAGTGTGTTTAACTTATGGTTATCTTGTGTGTCATGCTCATCATGTTCAAGTTGGTCGATTTGAAATCGATGAGCTTGCTGTCGATTTCCGTGTTCCAAATTTCTAAATTGCTAGTGATCAACCCATAGTGAACTAAATTGCGGTCGGACCTCGTGTCGAACGACAGTCATCAACATGTTCCAAAGAGAAGAAGCTAATTCTGAAGCTGAAAGTGTTAGAGGAAAATTTGTGGATTCGTTTTTCTTTCAATTAGTGAAGATATCGAGTGAAGATGATGAGTTCATTCTAATTTTCTATAAATGAAATGCATTACTTCCAGCATTGGATATAATGTATGGTGTTAGAGAATCGGATTCCACTAACAGATTTTCCTTGCTTTCAGCTTCGAATAAAATGAAATATTGCTAATCCCGGGCTTCCCAAAATATGGATTTGCGGCGCCACGCTTTTGCTGACTCACTTGCTTGAAAAAAAAAGCATTCAAGTGAGCTTGCGACAAGCAGAGAGGAGCCTCGAATCCATATTTTGGGGAGCAAGAGTTCTTCTACCAAATTTCTTCTTTCAGTCTCATGACATTCATGTTCTATCACACATAACTATCTAAAGCCACTACATTTCAAATTCAATAAGCAAATCAGTTGGTTTTCATGATTTAATATTTAGACATTCATGTTTGTTTCACATGACAACCTAATGTTGATACACATGTTATTATACCGTGAAGTCAATTACGAAATCCATATGGCTACCACACTCAAGTCATGTGGTTTTCCTCTTTGCGCAAATCTATAAGTAAAACACACGACCTTGACGTGTGAGATTTTCTCAGTGAACCATACGCTCATCCGCGCAAAAGGACTGAACGACCACTACTCACAAAATTACTTTTATGACTGAATGTCTAGTCCAACTCTCGACCGCAAGCCAACCCGATAAACTCCTTTCTCTTTCTCGCACCTATCACTTGGATCTCTTTCATTCAATCTACCATTCCCTCATGCCGTTCGCGGGCATCATTCGTATGCAGAACGATATATTAACACACACCAACCATAGTCCCTCATCGTCATCCTTCATTTCATTCCTGTCGAAGAGCTTTTCTGACACTCCTGTAAACTTTCGGCTACCAAACTGTACACGCTCAATGAATTTCAACAACTTATACAGCTCATTCACTACACTGTTGTACAAGCTAGTAAACTTTCATGCAAGTAAGGAAAATAACGGAATTTGGTTGCCTGAATCAAAAACTTGTTCAGCTGTGAATTTGAGATCTAGAAAATTCACAGACATTACTCCTCATTCTTCCGAAAGAGGTGCACTTTGCGAAAAAGGACCACGTGATTATTGAGCTGAAATCGAATTCAGGTTAACTTCTGCGTTCATGAGTCCTCTCATGGCGTAGTGGTAACGCGCCCCAACTAGAAATCGGGGAGTCGTGAGTTCGATTCTCACTGAGAAGACGTGTAACTTTTTCGCAAATCTTCACATCAATTTGTCCATCTAATCCAATTGCAAATTATATGTAATGTTTAGCTTTTCGGTAGTTGTTATTACTCCAGGGTTTACTCCAATGATTTCTCCACATAACACTTTGTATTATATGGATTCAACCTTAATTCATACAGAGCACAAATCCGAGCAAATCAAATATTTTGAATTTCTTAAAGAAGTTGTCGATAACTTCCAAGAGTATTGCATTCTGTTGAAACTTATTGCTGGTATTTTTGCAATTCTCTTAAGTTTTTTCAGGGGTTCTCCAGCATTTCTATTAAGACATTTTTCACAGAAGTTATTTTGATGAACCAGAATTGCGCATGAAGGTTGAGTGATGTTGGAAATTTAAATTCCCTCCATTTCTCTCTGCCCTTCTCATTCAACTATGGGCATTCTACATAAATTACTCCTGATATGTTTGCAAGTGTTTTCCAAGAATTTAAAAAAAATACACTAAAAATCATGAATTTCAAGATTTTCCAGAAGTTCTTCAAGCTATGTACTCCGAGAATTTCCGCAAAAAACGCTACCAAAAATTTGGTTCATGAAGTCCTGTACGCATGAAAACTGTTCAAGTATTATTTGAGAAATTTCTGGAGAAAATTTGGAGGAACTCCTGAAATAATCGCTGAAGTTACTTCTGAAGAAATACCTGTGAAAATATTCGCCCTGGAAGAAATTTTGAAAGCATTTCTGAGAATCTCCGTTGAGTTTACAGTGAGCATTACTGAAAGAATTTATTGGAAATTATTTATTTTTAAAGAACTTTCATAAGTTTGTAATAATTTTCATATCATAATTTGAAGTTACAAGTAACCCCAGGCTTACCTTTTTTTATCCCAGCGATATTGAAAAGAACAATAGGTAAGATATTGTATGAGTTTTAATAAAAATTGGCATAATTAGTTACGATTTTTATCAATAATATGAAATTATGTTAAAATGTTGATTATTCTCTAAAAAAATATTTATCTGAATGTTCAATATGAATCACTCAAATTACCATCAATTGGAGACACTATCATCTAAGAACAAAATACCAAAATCCACAAGAACAAAATACATTTCTGGTTTGTTTTAATTTTCTGCTTGGGTCCCTTTCTTCTATGGTGATATTGAAATAGTTCATTTGAAGTCGTAAATTGAGCCCAGTTGTAACTGACAACACCCACTATGTCAAATGAACACCATAAATAGAAACAAACTTTTTACTCCGCTCTGCAAGAAACTTTGATTGACGGTTAAATTTCAATTTTCGCTTAAAACTATATAATTCAATTAGATGCTAAAGATGGATAACTTGTTGCGGCGCTCGTTTGCAGCTTCAGCCGTGGCTCCTAGGCAGAAGAGACCGACTAAATAGTCAACATTTATACTCTCATCTCCATGTTAAGTCTACAACCAGAAGTGTACTGCCTTGGAGGCATAACTGTCCTATGTTTGATAAGGCATTGAGAATATATTTGTTATTTTTTTAAGGCAATTTCAGCATTCATTATTCTTTTTACTTGACATTTTTCTGTATAAAATAAAACAAAAATTTACTTTTCAATATACATTTGATTTGACTACATTTTTTAATATGTATGATGTGAAACATCTACATAGGTCAGTTTTTTCTTTCAAAGCAAGTATATCACATCCAATTTCCTGAGTAGTGCATTCGAAAGGGGAAAACCGACCACAGGAAATTTAGTGACACTGGCAGACGATGAGCTCAGTTTTGT
>NW_018735512.1:0-14305 GCF_002204515.2 Aedes aegypti | reverse complement strand
TTTTGGATTGCATTTAGGTCCCATAACAATTGTGCAGAATTTCAGCTCGATCGGAGAAACTGTATTTTAGTGCCATCCGTTCAAATTTTGTATGGGATTTACTATGGGAAATCTTAGTTTTGCAAATAAAAACCACCCGAGGTCGCCCATTGATCTCTATAAAAATTCTGAACACACACCACGATAGGTGTTTTTACGATGAAGAATATTGCAGAAGACCGCAAAACAATCGACTCTTGTGAAAAAAGTTATTCAATAAAAACCTATTGGCAAGGCGACGTTGATTAACACGTAAAAGAATAACAATAATAACAATTTTTTTCACAAGCATTGGATTGCTTTACGGTCTTCGGAAATGTTGTTCATCGTAGAAATACCTATCGAGATCTGTGTTCAGATTTTTTATAGAGGTCAATGGGCGGCCTCTGGCGATTTTTCTTTGCAAAAGTAAGTTTACCCATAGTAAATCCCATACAAACTTTGAACGGCTGGCGCAAAAAATATAGTTTTTCCGATCGAGCTGAAATTGTGCACAGTTGTTATGGGACCTATATGCAATCCAAAAAGTGAACTCGAGTGAGAATCTAAATTTTTCATATAATCGTGTCCCAGGCTATTGGGCACTAGACTGATGCAAATGTTGAAGTTTTTGCTCCCCTATGCTTAAACGATGTCAATTATTATGAAAATGATCCTCTCGAAATTTGAGATGATTCGGAAGAAATTTGGTTGTGCACACGCTGTTTGAAGTTTATATGGAAATTAGTATGGAAAAGGCAAACCTTTGTGTCCAGTCCTCTAACTGCTCGTCATAATAATCTCTGGAAAAATGAACACACTCATCTCATGTGAAATCTTTCCAGCTACAACTTTGCTTTAGACCACATTTTGATGGGACGTAAGTATAATTTGTTATTATTGTAAACAAAATCTGTATCATGCTGAGATGATCATTCAATTACTTACAGAGCAACACTGCTTTTTTGCTGTAGAACATAGTAGCCTGGATTACTTTGATCTATTCTTCTCGCCAGGAGCACCACTGTTGCCTGCCGAACAGTTGCAAACCAACTTTATGATGATGAATAACAATTTATCCTGACATCCAATCGAAAAGTGGTCTTCTACAAAGTTGTAGCTGGGAGGATTTCACATTAGGAGAGTTTGTTCACTTTTCCATGAAATATAATGACGAAGAGATGGAGGGCTGATTACTTAAAATTGGCGTTTTCCACAGTAATCTTCATATAAACTTCAATTGGCGTGTGCACAGTCAAATTTCTTCCTAATCGCTTCAAACCTTGGGAGGATACTATTTAGCATAATTAAAATCGCTTAAGCATAGGGGAGCCTAAATTTCAAAATTTGTTTTTGTGACTCCCAATTTATGGTGTAATGCGAACCGTGTCTAGGAATGAATGGTTAATCGCGCGGATCTTTTGTTCAAATCCAGGCATGCAATGAATCATGCCACGGATTGAATCCCAGGAATCTTCGATCGTAAATTTATCGAGTAAGCATTGATATTTTATTCCATATTGGATGAAAACTTTTTTATGACACTACACATTTTGAATGCCTCTGAAAGATTTTATCATGCACAGCTGCAGTCCATAACTGCATGTATTTGTATCATTCGACAAAAGTAGGCATTGAGTAAATGGAGTACCAAGTGTGCATTTCATGGCAGTATGGGAGGAAAATGAAATTTCTATAAATTACGAGGAACTCTAAAGTGCTTATTTGAGGCTCATATTTTGTACAACTCATATCGCATACTAGGTGAATAGTCAAAAAATAATTCTGATAGAAATTTCATTGCTATTGCATTACGAGGCTCATTTATTGCTGTTTGCGTTTGACGTGCAAATCCAGCCTAACTGAGCTTCAAATGCGATAACACAAAGTAACCAAAGGATACTTAGCTTCCATGATGCATACCACCGCCAACTCAGCAAAGAAAATCAAATTTTGACCTCGCCTTCCTTGTTGAAAATCTTACCGCATTTGATGTTCCCGCATTTGATATTTGCATTTCAAACGCATACAGCAATATAATCTTAATGTGACTGTTATGCGGTTATTACCAATGTAACAAAACAACTTGGTATTTTTTTATCGAATTTTCTAGAAGCATCTCAGAGATTTCAGTAAGTTGATCGAAAGTATTTATAATTTGATGACTCTCCATGGCATTAACTCCAATTTGTCAAAAATGTCACACGTGACCGTTATGCAGTTATGGGCAGAGCTGCTTCCAGTGAATAGTTTCTGGGAACTAGTCACAATTTTTGAACATTCTGACCTGATGTATTGACTCCTCATGTAGGCGGGACTCCAAGCACTTAAACAGAAAATATGAATCAGGTACTATTGATTGAATTTCCGGAGTTGAATCATGTCTTGATTCAACTCCGGCGTTCGAATTTTTGTCTAGAATAATTTCTCCTTGAGTGAAAATAACCACAAGTAGTCCCAATTGGCAGTGGTATGATACCATTCATACTCTATCCTTATTTGCTGAATTTCACTGCCTTCCATATTCTTTTATCTCTTATTCGGTAGTCAGGTTTAATTTGCTACAATCCCTTATGAAACGTCAAATATTCCAGACGAAGAGCATTTCACCTTGAATCGATTGTCTATGAGCGTAATGACAGAGATTCAATCGTGGGATTGAATCCTTGCATATATCACGCACGCTGAGATTGTAAAAATCAGGATTCAAAATGATCCCACGCATTGAGATGATTTCAAAGCATGCTTGGATAAACCTGGGAGCAGAAGTATGCTCTTAGAAGACTAGCTCAGATCAATCTTCAGCATTAAAGAACAGCAACAATCAATCTTTGCAAACTCATGCTAGGTGGTACTGCCCAAATGGCGCTAGTTCAAAAACCTTACTTTCTTAAGGGGAACTTCTATCTAGGTAACCTTGTGGACCCAGTTTTTGCTACTTTCAGCAAACTTGAAATGGAAAACTCGCGCTCCACACCCCGTGCATGTCTACTCGTGAGTAACGCAATCGTTGCTACACTCATTTCTGAGTTAACTACCAGTGATGTGCTGTCACAATCGATGTTTCTTTTGGTGACCTCAACAGGAAATACGTCTATTGTTCAGAATATTTTCCACATGATGAACCATCCCCAACGGATGACTTCAAACGAGTTGTCGCACACTGCGTAACAAAAGGCCTTCCGCTGATTATGAACAGTGATGCCAATGCTCATCACATCATCTGGGGCAGCTCAGATATCAATTTGAGAGGCTCCAAACAGATGGAATACTCTGTTCGAATAGAATCAGTCACGAGTTGATGAATTGGCATGTATCAGATGAGGAATCATTATCTGATCATCGCTACATCTTCTATGAACATTCAAATGTAACTGCGCCGACTTTGCGTTTTAGGAATCCCCGGTCAACAAACTGGGAACTCTACACTGGATTGGTTGCGACCAAATTTCATGGTTATTCTTCGTCCATTGAAAATCCAAGTGATTTGGATGATGCCGTTGATACTACAACATCCTACATTATGGAAGCTTTTGAAGAAGCATGTCCACTGTGGTCTGTGAAGACTACAAGAGGGACCTCTTGGTGGAATTTCAGGGAACAATGTAGAAGGAGTGGGGACAGACGTCTTTCAGCTGGATCAGAGTCGTTCAAATCAGGCTCGCAAGGCTTACAAGAAGGCTCTTCGTTCTGCTGAACGATCCGGCTCTCAAATCTTTGTACAAATGTTTCCAAATTGAGTGAAGTTAGTCGGCTGAACAAAATTCTTGCAAAATCAAAGGATTTCCAAGTGAAAGAAATTCGCTCACCTAATGGTGACTATACTTCTTCTGATGAAGAAGCTTTACAATATTTATTTCTATACACACTTCCCCGGATGTGTGGACATAGCATCTACGGATGAACTAAATGTCTTTTCATGTAGTAACGAGTCTCTAGCTTCGACTCGCAATATCGTAACTACTGAATCGATTCAATGGGCACTTAAAAGTTTTACTCCTTCCAAATCTCCAGGAGCAGATGGGATTTATCCTATTCTGCTCCAGAAGGGATTTTAGTTTATCAAACATGTTTTGAAAAAGCTACTTGCTAGCAGTATTGCTACCGGGTACATTCCCAGGTCCTGGCGTGATATTACTATAAAGTTTATCCCGAAAGCAGAACGTGCGTCGTCCTACAAAGCGAAGATCATCACATCCTTGATGTTTATTTAGCAAACATGCCTTCTCATGTGAATCAATATGTATACCAATCTGAAAAGTCAACTGTGACTCGTTTCCACAAAGGTGTATACGATATCGAGAAATCATTCGCTCAGAAGCAATCATGCTCGGGTGTTTTCTTGGATATTGAGGGTGCCTTTGATAACGTGTCTTTCGATGCCATATTGGAAGCCGCACGAAATCATAAAATGCTCAAAAACCGACATCTCTTCTCGAAATTGCGTCAAGCAGCGATTCGAAAATTGAGTGTTTGCGGATGCCCCAATGGGGAGTCTTGTCACCACTTTTGTTGGATCACGTAGTAGATACTTGTGAATTTGCCGACGACTATCTAGCTTTGATAGTTGGTATGTGCATCGACCTGATGCAAAGTGCTCTTCAGGTAGTCGAAAGCTGGTGTCGCCAATATGGCCTTTCGGATAACCCGAAAAGACGATGTAACGTTCCGTTCTGTTACGCTAAGCAAACGGCTAAAGCGCCACCTTACAATTAGAAGGACCGTTAGCTCTTTCTAATACCCGGCACGAAACTACCCTCTCAGGGAAGGTCAATCTTACATCTCAATTTGTCCAAATTGACTTTTGTGTCTACGACCTTCAGGTATTTTCAAAACACCATCGGCTGGTTAAGCCGTAATAGACATGACAACCCTAGTTGAGTAAGGTCAACCTAGTAAATAAGAACCGATGTCACACTAAAACAACCCAAACGACTCCAAAAACTAACCAGAACCAATTCCAAATCATAAAAAATACCGAAACCGAAAAATAAATCCAAATTTAGCCAATGGGGGAAATGCGTATTCACTAAAAGAACCCAACACCAATCTTAAATCTAGTTGAATATCAATTCGTGACGTTATAAAAAAAAAACCTAGTGGAGTAATCTAACTAATCTAGAAGTAAATTTATTTGAATAAAAAAATTAATCCAAAGTTACTTTATTTCATAAAATTTCAAATTTATCGAGTACAAATCGATTTCCTTATATATAACGTGTAATTATTTATTTAAATCCAAACAAGCCTAATCCCTACTGTGACGTCACGATTTAATAGAATTTAATTATCCTTGAGCCAATTCTTATTTCCTAAAGTCAAATCTGACCTTATTCTTCTCGTCTGACCTTAATCCCTCGTCGGTTGTCCCATGCGATGTACCGATTGCAAAACTTCCCATTCTTACTCACCAATTGCTGTGGGTCAAACTTACTCAATCGACCGGTATAGCCAACCTGTTATTCGCGCGTCGGCGTTGATTACGGGGTAAAGTCACCCCCTCGTAGTGGAGTGAAGAGCTTTGGAACGATGCTCACGCCGGACGTCTTATTGGCGAGCGAAATGTCGCACGAGCTTCGAGACGTTGGTAGCCGATGTTACACAGCAATTTGGATCGGTGGCGTTTTCGGGAACTCACAGCCTCTTGGTGGCGGCCGATTGCAGTTCCAGCCGTATCCGAGGGAGGGCTTCCGATTTGTACTAGCCCAGATTGAATAGGCCCTCCTTGCCCAATCAACGTGGGCGGCTAACGTTGATTGGGCAAGGAGGACCTATTCAATGCAGATTCTCACTTAATTTGCTCACTAAATTATCAAATTAGGCTTACCTGAATTCTTATTCACCAAATCTCACAAAATCTCAGGCACTTTTTCAAAATAATACAATTTTACTCGACAAATGGCGAAGTATTTATCAAATCTGTCAAAGCAGAATTGCAGTCTCTTGGTCAGAGCGTTGACAGGCGGATTCAACTATCACATGGAAAATATTCAGCGTGCTGACTCATTTATGTGTGATAGTTGTGACTCCGATTATGGAACTTCGTATCACCTGATATGTAACTGTCCAGTTTTTGCGCAAATGCGATTCCAATTACTTGGTAAACACTTATTAAGTAAAACTGGATTCAGAAGCCTGAATCTTCAGGACATTCTGTTATTCTTAACCCGCTGTGGTAATGAGCTATAGGCTCTCTTTACGCTCATGCGTTTTGCAGTGCCCTTTTTAGGGCGCTGTTCGAACCCATTGTGGTATGGAGCTACATGCTCTCATTTCGCTTATGCGATCTTCCCTCTTCAAGGGACCCCACTCCTATTTCCTCCCATCTTTCCCTTCCTTCCCTCTCCCATTGAGTATATGATGAAATAGGCTCAAATATGGCGATGGCACAAATCTCGCAACTGGTGGGGAACGTGCCTTTGGAGCCGGCCTTCTGATTCTTTGTCTGATTGAGAAAATTCATACACCCAACATAGGCTACTTGATGGGATTCGAGCTTTTAAACTACTGTTGTGAGGAATGCCACACAATTTTCGCCAAATTCAACCGTACTACTATAACCATTTCCAGTCCGGGTAGTAATGAGTCGTTCCTATTTTGAGAAATGAGGCGCTCACACGCATTCCTCAGGCCCAACGGCTATTTTTCATCGGAATTCTAAGTTCACGTTTTATTATCAGACTTCTCTATCGTCCCGACTAAACTGAAGCTGTGAGTTTCATTAATTAACAGGACCACCGCGATTGATTTGACAACTCATGTAAATGTGGACCTGTCTATTATCTTAATATCCACCAGTAGAAACTTATCGTCATTGTCGGAAACCGCAGTTATACTTCTCATAAGTACTCATGAATAGATGGTAAATTGAATCTTTTGTGGTAAGTATTATAGTACACAGCATGGTAAAAGACGACGTGCTGTCATAGGAACAAGAAAACGAAACGTTTCACTACCGTCGGTGGGGGTGACAATGGGTCAAAAAGGGATATGTGCGATTTATCTTTTGAATAACTATCGCAATTTAACTCCAATAAACTTCAAATTTGGTGTGTATGTACTTTGATGGTACATTAACAACTGTTCAAAAAATTAAAGACAAATATTTATTCACAGCGGCACCACAAGTGAATGAAAAATGACCCAATCTCACCCCATAGAGGGGGTGACATTGGGTCACTGTAATTGAAATAACTTGTTTTTGAGAATATGATTTCAAAACCATTCACAACTAAAAAATATTGACAAAAAACGATGCAAACAAGACAAAAAGATATCTAAGATGTTTCACAAGTATGATGAACCCACTTAAAAGAAAGATTATACTGAAAATTAAAGGACTATGAGAAAAAATATGTAAACCTAACATTTATCGTCAAGTTTACATAAATTTTCTTGGTTTTTCCCTCAAATTGTCTTCAAAGTCTCATCCCCATTGCTATAAAGCCCATCCAGTTTCCCCAAAGGTGTACTGAAACAGTGATTATTTTAAACCTTCGCAAATAGTTAAATTTCGGTGCGACATTCCACGATCAATACATTTCAGGCAGAAGTTGTCGTCATAATCCCAGTATTTCAGCAATCCAACTCATTTGTACTTCCGTGAGATGTTTCTGTAATATGAAAACACTGATAAATAATCAAATTTAGAAAAAAAAAACACCCTTTTGATAAAAATTTACTATGTTGCTGCGCACGTAACACAGTTGCTGGTTTGAGAAGTTGTCAAAATGCGTTGTATTGTTATTCAACGCACGGAATACTCAAGTCAACTTGTTTGATGTTTCAGGGATGCTGTATTTAGAAAGAATAAACACATCTTACTGAAAAAAGAGAACACCCGGCACCGTTAAATGGCAAAAAAGTGGACTTGGAATTTCATTTACTATCGTTCTTGCTTGACCCAATCTCACCCCCATTTTCAATGTTTTAGACATCGAACCGAAAAAAATGATTTTTTGTGGTAAAATCAAACAGATTCCGGAAAATACCTATGATGTGTAAATGAAAAGACTTTCAACAATCTACTAATACAACGATAGAGGCTAGAGTACATGCGTAATACTTTGTACAGGAGAAATTTAATGTTGTAAATTTTATCTAGTTTCAACATGCAAGTTTATTGATGTAGTACACAAAAACTACTATTTCTAAAAATGTATATTGTTATGAATTATGTGTAATAATATGTTCCCTAACATATGAATTATTTATTTCAGTAATATCAGCGTTATTAGCTGAAATATTTCACAAAACATATTTTCCCGTTTTGACCCAATCTCACCCCCTAGACCCATTGTCACCCCCATCGACGGTACTTTCTCTGAGCCCATTGTAGGTGTTCGTGTGTTGTGTTCAGGGCAGGCAATCGTCACCGTCAAATGGAAAAAGTCGTCGACGAAACTAAAAAAAGAATCGTCTTCGTCACTCAACCAGCGTTGGATGACGATTTGCTGCAGTAGTCCGCCACAAAGGCTCGGCGTCATGACGAACAAATAAGCCTCCTTCGTTATGGTCGAATCTTCGTTCGGGAGCTCTGAGTTGACGAAAAATTTGAACCATGGCGTAGATTATGAGCCTTTTTTAGAAAAAATAAAGCAAAAACAAAGCAACAAAACGTTTCCGGATTTGAACAAACGATCTCTGAATCGTCAACGTCACGCGCTCACCAACAGAGATATTGTTGAAGCTTGAGGAGTACGGGTTAAATTGCCAATACAAGCAATTCTGGGATGGCATTTGCCGTTTTGTGCATAGCAAGCGAATATACCTACAATAAACGCCTCCTTCGCTCGAGAAAGGGGAGCGAACCGAATGAAGACAAAGTTGTTCGTTAACGATTTTGGATTGACGTTCGTCGTGCATTCTTTCGTCGATGACGAGACGACGACCTGCCAGAATTATTATACTGGATGACGATGTTTTTTTTTTTATTTCGTCATCGCACTGTGACGAATCTGACGATTGCCTGCCCTGGTTGTGTTGCCTTCCTTCCTCGTTATTTCGTTATTACAGACCATAAATTTTGCCAATCTATTCCGTGTAGGTACGTGTCGATAGAAATCCTCAGTATTCCTCGTGGATTCGACGGATGCCAAAGGCAGCAATAATAAACACCCATCTTGTATACTAGACGAGTGCTGAGTGCGAACATTCTGTCAGACACTATGCACTTCGTTTCATGCTGATCTACTGCCGGTCGTCTGTTGTTAGTTCTTCTTCAACTCCAGATTACGCCCCCACTGTGCCAGAGTTTGCTTTTTTTATCTTAGTGTTCTAGGTGCACTTCCACAAATATTAACTAAGAGCTCTCTTTGCCAAAATGGCCTCTTTTGCATTCGTAAATCTTGGGGTGGGCTATATGATACTCTGGAAAATCAAGGAAATTGTTATTACGAAAAGATCCTGAAAAAAAAAACTAGGAATCGAACCCAGACACCTTTAGCATGGCTTTGCTTAGTAATCACTGACTGTACCACTAGGCTAAGGAAGATCTGTTGCGAGTATTCCCCTCTATTAAGGAACTAAGTTCGCTACTGAGTTATGGAATAGGGAACCAAACAAGAGGAAATGATGATCCGTAGGAGTGGATAAGACACAGACTTTCCTGTTTTTGCAGCACCTTGAAGGCACACGGCCTTGTGCAAACGTTCTCATCGTCAAATATTTACGACATTCGATGTCAACGTAGACTAAGGAATATACTGCCCAGAGGCGGAAATCGTAAATTGTCGATTTTCCGTCGACGGTTTTTTTTTTTGCTGGAGGTCCTTGATATATTGATTGACATTTTCCGGTGGGTTGTTTTCGCTATCGAGATGATTGATTGGAATGTGATGGAGCTCTTTAGGCTCAGTCAGGAGGAGAAGAACAAATCCATATTGTTAAAGATGGCTGGATTCTTACTAGGTATATTAATTCACTAGCTGATTGTAATTTACTAGTAAGACCATATAAAAATACAATATGTACTAGTTGACAGCCATTCCAAAATGTTGGCAAGCACGATAGCGTAGCAAGGGGGGTGGACGCGGTACATACCGGGCCCCAGTTTTGTAGGGGCCCCCAAATCAGGCTAATTTCTTACAGTATTTAGAATCAGATTCTAATGTATTAACAACACGTCAACAAATTGAGAACAATCATGTTGTGTAGGAGCCACTACACTAAATTATTGTTCTCAATTATCAAGCGAAATATTCATTAGGGTAGCTTAACACCAATATCTTAAATGATTTCAAAATTATGAAATATTACTTTTCAACCGAATAATCTTGCATCAGGCTCAGAAATACATTATTCCGTTATCTGAATATATTGCAATAATTTCCAAAAAATTAAAACCTGATTAGTCTAGAACTGGTTTAGAAACAATAATCTAAATATTTAAATACGGGAAAAACACGTGCTGAATTTCCGTACGAGATATCGTGGAACCAGCAAAGTTGTAATTTAGTCAAATGTTGAAATAAT
The DNA here is from genome assembly GCF_002204515.2 of Aedes aegypti. Taxonomy (NCBI): domain Eukaryota; kingdom Metazoa; phylum Arthropoda; class Insecta; order Diptera; family Culicidae; genus Aedes; species Aedes aegypti. The sequence continues at coordinate 3,814 of NW_018735512.1, read as the reverse complement.
TTTAGCACAAGATATAGCCTTGATGTTTTCCACTTGTTCGAAACCTATTTATTTTTAGAATTCCGTACTTCTCTGATTTCGTCTCAAGAAATTTTTAAAACTGAGTGTGGCTTCCGAGCATATCAAGATAGTCTAGCAAATGAGCCAATAATAAAATAATCGATTCCGTTTACATTTCATATGAAACGGTATCAGAGGAAATTAGAATCTACTCTTTCAGGTTTAGTACCGTGTTGGACCGAAATCCGTACATCTAAGCACTAAGCCAAATAAGAACCTTTGTTAAAAATATTTGGATTTGTTAAAGGCTATTGATCACTCTTTTTTTACTACTATCACATCTTTTAAAACAAAATTAATCCCAAAATGAGCCTGAAGTTAAGTAGAAACCTTAAAAAATAGAAATTAAAATCACTTGTCTTGGGTTGAAATCCGAACACTCTAATAAGGCTGAATCAAAATCTGTACACCCTTGATTCGAAATCCGTACAGCTGCCCGAAATCCAAAACTTAAATGCTAAAGACATCAACTTTATCTTAGTCATTTTATTCCAAGTGAGCATCAAACTTTAAAATGATGCTTCCAGCAGCAAATTCAGAAGTATAAGACGCACTGACCACTCTATAGTAGGTTCCAAGTCCCTGGGGAAAGGGGCCAATTCGGAACATATTTGGAACCATTTTAATATGGGCATCAAGCTTCAAGATTTTTGAAAGTGATAATTCCGAAATCACTTCCAGAACCACCGGCTACCATGACCACTGTATAGTAGGTTCAAGATACTCCGATGTAAATAGCAAACTTCACACATGTACGGAATTGTATATGAGTTGATATGAGATGAGTTGATATATTAACTTCGTAACAAAGTTTAATATCTATAACATTTATGCTTCTGGAAGCAATTTCAGAATAACCATCTACCATGGACAGTAGGTTCCATGTGCCTTGGAGGACAGTGGTCTAGCTGCTCCTGGGAGCTTTACCTTCTAAAATCTTTGTTTGAAACCCATATTGATATGGCTCCAGATATGCTCCTATTTGGCCACTTCCCCCAGGGCACCTGAAACTTACTATACAGTGGTCCGTGCACCTAATAGTGCTGCCAAAAGCAGCATATGGATACAGCTCCGTATAATATTTAAATGATTGGAAATACAAACATAACGAACCATATTTTCCGGAACCAATTTTACGGAAATGGTGATATATCTGAAGATTTCTAAATAATCTTAATGAGCGGTTCCACAGAAAATGACGACTTTTTTCCCAAATTTCATTTTTCATATATTTTGGTTTAGATGAAATTTTGCACATGCTTTCTTTATGCCCAAAAATGCCTTTTTGCATCATTGGTTCGCCATTTTAACTCTAGCCTTACTTTTGAGAAGGGCCTAAGAAAAAAATCATTAATAATTTTCAAAAAAATATAACTTAGAAACGGTTTGTCCGATCAGTTTGGTGTCTTCGGCAAAGTTTTAGGTTATTGTTGGGACTATCTGGAAAAAATATACACTGTAAAAAAAATGTTGTAATTTTTTTATATTTCGAAAATAAAGCTTAAAAATCAATTTTCTCAAAAATCTTATTTTTGATTTTTTTAATTTTTTTATATGTTATATTAGACAAAAAATGAAGTCTTTTGCACAGTAGGTCAAAATGGAGAAATCATGGACAAAAGTTATGATTTTAAAAATAAAATGTGAATTTTTGAAAATGGTCATAATAAACTTTTCAAATGTTTTTCAACTCGATTTTATGAAAGTAAGCAAAATTTACAACAAAAAAGGTTTTCGGTAAAATCAGGCTAACTTTTACCGTTTTAAAGATACAGCGATTTTAATACAAAATTATGATATAATTTTCAATTTTCTATCATTTTAGAATGTTTTTCGAGGCTCATAAGCCTAGAAATTTGTTCATTGTCTGAAAGAGCAGATAATTTCTGACTAAAAGAAGAGAACAGGATATTATAGTAATCAAAGGAACATTTTTTAGTCCTTATTACAATTGTAAACCTTGTTGAAAGTGAAAAGTCTCGGTTTACCCGGTCGCCGAGAATGATCTTGAGACAAGGAAAAAAACGAGTCGAATACAACAATTTGTTTTCTAATCTTTTATTTATTTAGTTCTCTAGTTTGAAGAAGTAAGGACTAGGATTCTGATGCATGGACAATATCGGTGCAATTTCTTGGCTTTACAAGGGATCCGATTTTGACTGATAAAGGGGCGCACCTGTGGAGAGTGTACCCACCACATTCTTCAGAGGGTATAAATAGCGGAACCTTTCAATTATAATCCTTTCCTGTGATCAAGTAAGGAATTACAACTGTAAGAAAACCGAATACTTTATCACTTCTCAATAGTGATAAGGTAACACGACATGCACTAAACAAAGGACGCGGGATATACTACAATAGATCAAATCTTGGTCGCAGTGGTTTATGTTCCGAACAGAAAAAAAAACGTGCCCAGTTGTTTCACACAAATATACCTGATGTTTTCTTAAAGTACAGCACGTTGGTATATTTTTGTGGTCGGACAGAAACGTACCTAATGGTTGATTCAAGTACCCATGTTGGTATAAAAAAGAGTTGATGCAGCAAAGACACAAGCAAGTGATAATCAAGTGTAAAGTAAAAGATAGCTAAGAACAATGAAGTATAAAATGAACACCATCAACAAAGGTTGTGTAAATGTATTTTCAAAAAATGTTCTTTATTTTATCAACTCGAAAAACATCCGAAAACAACCAAAAGTGAATTTTCAGTAAATTTCGCTGTATCTCGGAAACGATAGCAAAATTTTCTCAAATACCTTTTTTGTTGTAAATGTTGCGTACTTTCATAAAATCGGGTCGAAAAGCATTCAAAAAGTTTATTTAGACCATATTGAAAAATCAACCTTTTTTATAATCATAACTTTATTGTCCATGATTTCTCCGTCTCGACCCAGTGTGCAAAAGACTCCATTTTTGTCTACTTACTGGGACAAGTCGAGTCTAGTACACGACACTGAAGACGGCCTTACAGTTGAGGTCAAAATACGCGTATCTGTCAAAGGATACAAACTCTAGTGAAATTAAATGGTATAATACTAAATTCGGTTTTCTCATCTACTTATAGCTTTCTAGCTTGATTCGGAATGGAAACATTATACTTACATATAAGCATGTTTATATCTCACAAATAATTATTTATCATGGTTTAATCGCTTATCAAAGTGAATTCTGTGACCCAACGATCCTCCCCATTAACAAACATCCCTCCCAGTAACCTTTGTGGAGATGCAGAGGCAAACACGGTCTCCAAATAGCAAAGGTTACACACTAACATTCCTTCCCCCAATCCCACCTGACTGCATTCGGCCAATCCCAGCACTGGATTATGCACACTGAAGAAGATTTTGGCCAATCCCAGCCGAACTTCTAGTTGATTCTTTGTGCATTTTCACTGACTTCGGTCAATCACGGAAGAGCAACCATTGATATGTGTAGTCAGTCTAAGCTAAGCTAAGCTAAGCTAAGAAGTAACCTTCCTTCACATCACAGACACGACCGAAGAAGGTGTTGCTGAGCTTTCACGCTCCGTTTAAGGTGATTATAAAACGGAACCAAACTTTGAATTTTCAATTGCACAAGACTGGAGAATCTGACAACAGTTCGCGTTGAAAATCAATCAATTTGTTTGCTCTCTGGTGGTGACCGATGGGATAAAATTTTAACGCGGAGCGCTGTTCCGTTCTCAAGTCTTGTGCTCTTGAAAATTTGAGGTGTGGCTTCGTTTTATAATCACCTTAAGAGAGATGTACCTG
>NW_018735511.1:0-28858 GCF_002204515.2 Aedes aegypti | reverse complement strand
TTGGAAATTGAAAAAGTATGCTATGAATTTTATTTTTCAGCCTTATAATTAGCACCAATAGATTGCAAATTTTCTCAGCAATTCATTGTATATAAAAAATGTATGCTTTCATATTAGAAAACCAAATAATCTTGGGGCAAACAACTGCATGTCTTACGAGCGCACCCACCATCCATGGTAATACATCCTTTGCCACGTTCAAAGAGTAACGGTTCATTTCTTCAACGGCTAGGGTGGGCATGCGAATTTTCATATAATTTCAATATTGCAATTGGAGTTAGATCAGTTAGATAGGTAGTTTACTCATCATTTTCAAATAACCATGGAACATAACAACACTTCCTTATCAGGTTTTATCAAACATAATTTTATATATTGTTGACATCTATTCCCTTGTGATAATATTGCTAATAGTGGGAGTTCATACCCGGAGGACAGCGAGATCTCTCTGTCTCTGGAAGTTGGTATTGAACTGTGGTGGTCGTGCATCAATTTTGTATTCGTTGGCAATTTGCAATAGAATTATTTACTGAATATTTTTGACGGGATATTTGAATCCTTGTAATGCAATTATGAAGAGGCATTATCCTTTATTTGCATTCTTTATATGATAAACCATATCATGCATGGTGACTTCTTATTCTTCTTGATTGCTATATAGAGGGATTATAAATAACGAAAAGTTTATTATTTTTAAAGTTAAGTGGTACTGGTAGATTTTTAAATATTGTGGATAAACATTCATAATATTATGGCATTTTCTCATGTGGAGGATAACAATACTTTTTCCGGTAGAGAAATATTCCCTTGCGCATGTGGTAGTGATTAGTTCATTTCGGTAAAGATGTTCATTCAATAAATTTCAAATTGTCGGTTGATTCCAGATCCTCCACTGACTTGGGCCTTAAAATTACAATTTTACATCCAAAACCAAAAAATAGCCATAACTTTGCCAAATCCTATTCATTTTTTTTACTATTTGAGTGAAAGTATCTTAATTGAATAGTATTCGAAACACCGTCAACAATGCTAGAAATCTCCGAAACAAAATTTTGCCCCACCTTACTCTAATGAGTGGGATTGTGCGCACCACAAGCACTTGCCAAGATCCTCCGAAGGTCGACCATCATTGATGGATGGATCGGTTCGCTTGTACTACTCTGTGTGAAGAAACAAATTCTTGCGCAAATCCATAGATACCGGTTTTTGAATCAGATAAGTATTTACTTAGCCGATAAGTCGCCCGCGTGAAGATTTGTTTGTTTAGCAGTTTTTGGCAAGTTGGTAAGGGGATGTTTTGGAATGCGAACTTTTTGAATGCCTGGATTGATTGATCTGTGGCGTTTTGTTATGGACAATTCACTTATCGAAAAGGCATGCTTTTTGAATAAAATGCTGTACGTGTTACGTAAACTGTATTAATAGGCTTCGTGGCCGTGCGGTTAGTGTTACCAAACATGAGCCACATCGATCCAAGGAGTGTGGATTCGATTCCCACTGCAGTCCGGCAAACTTTTCGTCAGGAACGTATTTTGACTGTGCCACTGGGTGTTACATGCTAGTCCGTTGTCTAGTGTGGTGCTTCCTTCAAATGGCAAATCATCCACTGGAAGCATTAACGTGTAGGTGTTTTTTTTTTCTCTAAAGAACAGTAAATGACAAATGACGGTCAACAAAGTTTGTTCCGTCCATTTCAATGCATGTTAAACTCTGAGAGAGGAGACAGCTGGCTTAGATTGCGAGCTCCCAAAAGTCAAGGAAACCTGTCACCAACTGTCCCTGGAAAACCGTACATTCGAAGGGCAGATCGTGAAAAACCCAGGATTGGTTTATGACTGTCAACTATGAACAAAACTCACCTAACAATCATCTCTCACGCGGGCCGGTCCAAACAGCACAGGTCGAATACGCGGGCCAAGCTAGGCAGCAAACGCTGATTCTTTTTAACACTCAACCAATGGGATGTCTAGCAGCGTTGTTGGCCACACTAACACGCTCACAAAACATGAACGGTAGGCGTTTAAGAATTTTGTTGATAGGTATTGTTATACACATGAAGTTTGAGTTCTGAGGCAAATTAAGCAAATAAATTGCCATACAAGCTGGCAAACTTGCATGCAAGTTGGCTGAAATAGTCAAATTTAGCATTTTCAACAGCCAATATCTCAAAAACTAGACGTGCTATGATATTTATGAAAATGGCTATGGATTTAGCAACCCTTAATTGAGTAAATAGCGGTATTTTGGTACTTGAGACAAAAACGTGTTCCGCAGTGATATCGATGCAATGAATATAGTATAAATTAAAAATAATTATTTCAGATTCACAGCGACGGAAAATAGAGATTCTTAGCAAGATTCTAGGTTTAAATATTACGATCGACGAATTTTTAAAAATACTAGTGTGATCTTAGGGATTCTCAATGAACTCTTGAAAAAAATAGTTGATATCATGAGAATCAATGGATTTCCATCGAGATTCTGTAGTTTCAAGTGTGACTCTGATAGTTTCCAGCTAAATTGACTTAATTTATAGGAATATGTGCGGCTTCCTCATGATTTTAGAAAAACAATTAGAGTTATCTCTCTGAAGTCTTGGAATTTCTAGCGGTCCCCTAAGGAAAGCCAGTGTATTCCAGTGAAATCTTGAGATTTTCAGCAAGATCCTACGGATTTCTAAAGATTATTAGAGAGATCCTGGAGTCTGAGAGGGTCACTAGCGAAATATGGGAATTCCTAGAGAACTAGTGAAGCACTCAGCTCAATCCTGTGCATAACTAAAGGGGAGACTCAAGCGGGATTTTGCGTGTTTTCAACTGGACTCCAATGGAGTCTAGCAATGCACAGAATGCGACGTTAAGCAAAATCTGATGATTCTTGGCGTATTTTAGAAATTTTTGGTTACAATTATGGAAAAAATGTGAACTTTCAGTGAAATCTATGGTTTTTCGACAGATACTTGAACATTTTGCGAGATCTTGGGAATTCTAAGCTTGATCCAGAAGTGTCATATTCAAAAGATTACCATTTCGAGGATTTTTCACTGATTGTGTATTAGTAAACTAGACTAGACTAGACTAGACTAGAACTTTCATATTCAAAGGATCTTGTGTTTTCAGCCCACGGCTGGTTCATCTCCACGAGTAGGATAATAGACGAATATAATGCAGGTTCTATTGGAGAACAGCGTATTCAATATTCTACGATACGAGTTATGGGTAGGGCCACATGCGGCCTGCGGGCCGCTGGTTGAGCACCACTGATCTAGAAGATTTCTGAAGCAGCTGGATGTTTAAAAAAACATGTTTCCGGTGAAAGGTCGAATCTCGACCCAATCATACACTCGACCGTCAAAGCTATGGGTATTTTCCAGTTCTTCTAGTTCACCTTGCTACTCAACGAAGATGATTCGTAAGCCCGAAGCAAACGGAGGAAACACACGAAGAAGGCTTGAATGAAGGAATGTATTTGTGATAAAATTTATGATGATTAAGTTTCACAAACAGGCTTTGGATGTCACCAATGTGCTAATAAATATTCATAAAATTAGAATCGACAGAATATTTACGCATTCCGAATACGCGTCACCAAGTGACGGGGAATGGTTGAATTCTGGTTTGGATCAATAGAAGAACGCCTATAAATGAATGAATTCCACGTGCGATGGAATGTCGAATGATTAAGTCTCCAATTATAAGCAGAATACACAGCCAATTCAGATTACCGACCCCAGTAAAATTTTACTGGGTTTTGGAACTACGGTTTTTTTCGGTAATTTTTACGATTACCGAAAAAACCCAGTAAATCAAAATATGTTTTGATTGATGGAAGTTACTGACTTAGTCAGTAAAATTGTAAAGCGTTTTTACTGGCTTTCCAGTTTCCCATGCTCCGATTTGCTTTTCCGGATACTGTTTTTTTTTTTCAGAAATCAATACAAATTAACACCCAATCGACATGAACATGGGCATCGACATGCATTTTTCGTACGAATAAACATCTACGGTATGCTCATATCTCAGTGGAAGTAATCGAAAAATGTGTGACAAAATCATTATTTGGATGGTTTGCATACAAGAGGCAAACTCAATGATGCAGATGACTTCACCTCTTGTATGGAAACCATCCGAATTTACCAACGTAAGCAGTCCTGAGCCTTTTTGGTTGCTTAAAATGGTTGAGTTTCTCACTAAATTTCGATTACTTACCACGAGAAAGCGCAAAATAGGTACAGGAAAAGCTTGGTTGCCAAAGCCGTGACTCCCGGCGCCGGACGATTTTACAGCAGGAGATTCTCATTTGACACTTTCCCGCATGCGCATCAGTTTGTTTTGATTTGATTTTGACGACAAGTCAGTAAAAAACATCAACTACTGAATAGTCGGTAATTGTTTTTACTGACTTTTCGGCCTGTTCGGTAATGTTGCAAAATTGGGTCTGACAGCTACCGTAGTTCAGTAAAAAGTAAAATTTATTACTGAACCTCAGAAGTTTTCAATTAAAAAGCTGAAAGTTCGGTATTTTTTATGATTTACAATTCGTACCCAGTATAAAAAATTACCGAACAAGCAAATCGTGATTGAGTGTGTAGGTATCTATCGAAAGGGATTGTTTATGGCACTCAGTGAAATACATAAATTAGTTGTGTGGACGAATGAGGATCATCATCCATCGAAATTTGCCCTTCAGCGAGCCGTTATAAAAATCGATTCGAATCTCTGAACGTGATCGCACTGTGGCTGAGAACTTTTAAAAGGCTTAAAGGACGCCATCAAATCGAATCGAATTGTTGATTTTCAACCCTCAACGTGTAGAAATCAACCTCCAAAAACAAATTTTCTTATCGCCGTCAGCTCATCTTCCGAAAACCGGTGAATAAAAACGAACTTGGAATAGAAATCGAACCGTTTCTGAAGGAAAACAACCTGCCGCTGCCGCATCGTATAGCTTTTAGGTTTTCCAAAGCCATGCCGAATTGTTTGACCTTCTCGCTCAAATACAGCCAGCTCAGTGTGAGCTCACTCTGGCCAGTGGACATCATTGCCAGTAGTGTCTACGGAACCTAGCATTAATTATTCAATCCGCATCGCAGATCGCGCACTTGGTTGGATCGTTCAGCGATCGACGATGGAAGCTTAAGCCAGGGAGAAGAAATCGCTTTGCGACTGACTAAGCGACTGTCGCGCGCATCGTGACTTCGACTTCGATCCCTCGGACGGATGGTTTTTTGTTGGGGCTGGCTGTTTTTGCTGCGAGTGGCTTCTTCCACGCGATATCTTTGAGTTATACTCGCGATAAAATTGCTATGCAAATGACTCCTCAGCAGAAGATTCGCTGGACGTTCATCTCATATCTTGTCGTCGTGCGCCCCTAAATTGCTTCTCCGTCGAAGTGTTGAGAGTTACCGATTTTACTTGAGGATTTAGAGATTTTTATGTAGCATGAATATGGGTCCTAAAATGTATGCATATTATTTCCTTGGTGATTATCGACTTGGAGTAGGACATGACGTACGCATTACCGTAGATAGATATTTTTTTTCACTTATGTTTTGTGTATACATTTCACATGGTATTGTAAAAATTATATTTCTTTTTAATGCCAAATGTTATTGTATAATGTTTTAAACATTTTGACATAAATCCACCAAATGGCATCATAAGAATTTCAATGAAATTCCCTCCAAAAGATCGTTAAGCGATTCAACCATCAATTCCAGGAATGTCTTCAATATATCTTAAAACTTGTAGTGTTTTTTTTTCTCAGGAAGTTAAAACAAAATCGTGTATTAGTATGTATTAAAATAACAAACATGATGTGTTGTTTCAGGAGAGCCCGAGTTTATGTAACTATGTTTTGAGTTAGGAGAAATGGTAGCTTTTAGACCACTGACTTTTTCATTTAGTTCAGTGAATGTGTTGCACAAAAAGGCTTAAATTTCCTTTTTCAAATTTGTTCAATTAAATTGGTATAACTTTCAAATAGAAAAGATTGCTTTTCAGTTTCGTAACAATTACGCTAATTGAAAATTCTGCGATTATCTTTCTATGAGCTCAATGAAGCACAAATCTCAATTTCCACCAAACTACACACTGTGCGTGAGCGCCGCCACGGCTGTAATCACAGGTTCAAAAAGGAAACAAATTCCGCGAATCTACTCCCATTTCACGCCCCGCACCGAGCAGTTAGGGTAGATGTACCAATAGTGGAGGTACTAAGCACGATTGAACTTCATTAAAACGTCCAAATTTAAGATGCGCAATCAATGTACATGTTAATGTTGTAACGGGATGTAACGACCGTTGACTTAATGAGAAAAATAATTCCATCGCAGTAATCCACGGCATGTCAGTGAAAAGTAATACCTCCACTATTGGTACACTGTTCCTTTAGTTGCGGTATATTTTTAATTTGTGTTCCTATAGTTGCGGTATCCGTTGTTTTCTTATGGGATCCTCCACTATAGGAACACTTTACCGCAACTATTGGTACAAGCAAGTAAAGTTTTAGCAATTTTAGTGATATTGCATCAGTTTTCAAGCAATTTGAACGCACTTTTCAACTATTCCGCGTATCAACAAGCCAATACGTCGATTGGCAGTGTCGGTTCTGTGGTTAATGTAATAAAATCTGTGAAAACGGCACTACCGCAACTATAGGAACACCCACAACTAAGGGAACACTTACCCTACCAGTCAACCAACAACGTTTTGGCGTCCGCGCAGGAAAGCTTGCCGCACGCTTATGATAAATCACCGCATTTAATTAATTAATAGTTAGCCGGCATGCAACTCGGGGGCGCTGCAGCAGCATACCAACTCGCAACTACCTGATCTCCTTTGAACAAAGCATGAGCGTGGTTGCCGTAAACTCGGGAAAATTGATCACCACAGCAAACGACTTCATGTCCTGCAAACAGTTCATCAATATCAATGTAACATGTAGATAATCCGGGTCCCAGATACTAACCGTAGCGTGAATTGCTCAGCTACGGAGCAAACCAAGCTGTGGGTCGTGGGTTCAAATCCCACGGTCGAGTATCTTTCCGTGAGCTTGAGTTTGATTGGCCGGCCAACTCCTCCAGTATCGCCAGATCAGCTGAAGCTCTGTTTAGTAAGAATGCAAAAATAATCAGACTTTCATCCAAAAAGCTACCAAAGCTACTCCGTTTTACGGTACCCTGCTATTCGAGAGCATCACACCCATCATCCACCCACCCCTCCGGGCTTTCTGTTCCGGAATAGGACACGGAAGCGGTGGTGGCGGCGGACATCCGCAATCCGCATGCATCTTCCATTATTTGCGTGGTGCACTTTCGCGTTTCTTCATTTTAGGCGTTTGCCCCACATGGAAGACGCATGAAAGATATGCGAGCTCGCTTCGCGCGCACAAATTTTCGAATTCAGTTCGAGTACTTTACGCGGTGTGGTTTTACTTTTTCGTCTGGCTGGCTGGCTATACCTACCGTATATTTATTATTATTGTGCGATGATTGATACGGATTAAACGTTTTGCACGTTTCTTTGTGCGAAAGCGGATCAACCCTCCTCGCCTAGTTCAGTTCGGTTCGTGCGGTGAAATAGAAAGTGACTGACCGTCATAATTTAGGTAGATATTTTTTTTGCCACACTCTGAGTTAATTGGATGAACGTGGCGCCGGGTGCGAAAACTGAATATTGAGCTATCAGTTGGTGCACTTGCTTCCTTTATCTTGACTAAGATTATGTTTGTTATATGTGTAGTATGAACAATTTCATTAACTTTGGATTCACTTCAATGTGAACATAAACTTAAATATAACGTGAACTAAATGACCAAAATTACTAGTTTTATAATAATTACACAGTAAGAAAAATCCATGTAAATTTCAGTGTAAAATCATGCACATAAAGGGAATGCCAGATATGTCGCAAATTTACATGACATATCGTGTAAAATTACATCAACATCATGTCAATTTATGCGAATTAGAGCCCGATGTTTAGCGGAAACTTACATGACGTTATTATTATTGTACACGATATGACGTGTAAATTTGCGACATATCTGGCATTCCCTTCATGTGCATGATTTTACGCTGAAGTTTACATGAATTTTTCTTCCTGTGTACTAGTAATAGAATAGTTTATTTTCGAAAATCTTGGCCAACATGTGGGAAGAGCGGAACAACTTGTAGAAACCATATAATTTAATGCCCGTCTGCTTGTTCTGCTTCTTGACATTACGTCTCAACTGCGGATAGAGTCTGCTTTTTGTTTTAGTGCTTCATGAGCACGTCCATAGTTGTTAACTAATGGCTTTCTTTGTCAAAAATTTCCTTTTGAACTCGCGTGTTGCGCGTTTATGCTCAATAAAGTAAAGGAAATTTACACAGTTTAAAAGCGAATTAAATTCATTCATTCATTCATTTATCTTTTCAGCCAAAAACATCAACATGTTTCTCCCTACATAGTTTTTTTTTTTATTTTTTTTTTTTATTAATATCATTGCAAATATAACATTCATTATTTATATCTAGGTGTTATGTGTTATTAGACAACACTATCATCCTAATTTGGTAAAACAAATTTAAGCTTTTATTAACCTTTTGGTATTAACATATTACATTTCATTTGACGTAGCAGTTCAGATTTTTTACAGGTGAGTTGATTTCACCTGCTTAAACGCTTTCAATTTAATTAACGTAACATAACCTAAATGCGTTATATATTAATCGTTTCAATAGAAGATTGCAACGGTTTCTGCCTAAAATTATTGATTATTTTATTTGACATTTGTTCCAATGCACTATGGTCCAGGAATCAGTTTTACGCGGAAAGATGCATTTTGAGCTTTAGAATGAAACATTAGACAAAAACGGTCTTCTACAAAGTTGTTTGTATTAGTAAGGTCCTTTGTTTGGTGTTATTTAAAATTAGGGTGGACCACATCTTCATAGAAATTGTGTAACTAACTTTCTTATTTGTAGAAATTATACTATACATGCTTCAGCAAAGTTGTAGACCATTCAATTTCAAGCAACTTTGCCAAAAAAAGTTTTTTTATATCTCTTAAATTGACCGATTTAGAGCTATTTTACTACGGTGACATAGGGTGGTCCGAACAAAATTGGTTTTCTGGCTCTAGAGTTTTCAATTCAAATTTATCATCAAAGTAGTCTATGAAACACTTTTAGAGCTTTGAAAAATGCGTAGTTTGGTGAGTGAAGAAACTCGCTATCTCTTTCCGTTTGGGAGTTATTATTGTTTTTCTCTCAAAAACATGCCCACTTCGATTGTGAATATTTCTGATTGGGGCAAACATAAAATATATCTTAGGACGGCATTCAAAAGACAAAAAAAAATTGTAAATTATATCAAAAAATTACAGATGTGTTATTTTTGTAACTCTAATAAAACACCTTGAAAATCAAATATTTTTTATCACAAAAACTTTAATAACTTTTGAACTAAAATAGATATCAGCAAAATTTTTGCATGAAAATTTGCGTTTTGTTAAGTTCTAAAAGTCGTTCATAGATGACTTTGACGAGAAACTAATATTAAAAACACTAGAATTGAAAAACTGATTTTTGTTGGACCACCCTTTGATGATTAGGAAAAAATGTTCTAGATTGGTCAAATTTTGAGCTACAGAAAAATTTTTTTTGGCAAAGTTGGTCAAAATTCCAAGTTCTACGCTTTGCCTAAGAGTATATACCAGTATTTTTGCAAATAAAAAAGTTGATTATATGATTTGTGTGAAATTGTGGACCACCCTAGTTTTGAATGACTCAGTATGAAAGCCTAAATTTTTATAAACAATTTTGGAGAAGATCATTTTTGTCTAAAATTTTATTCTCATGCTCAAAATGCAAAATAATAAAGAAATACATACTATGAAAATCTTCAAAATAGTTTTAAAGCCCTATCTTTCTTATTTCAGATTTCTCGTCAAAGTGGTCTATGGACGACTTTTAGAACTTAACAAAACGCAAACTGTCATGCAAAAAAATTGATGATATCTTTTTTAGTTCAAAAGTTATTAAAGTTTTTCTGCTTAAAATCATTTGTGTTTAAGGGCATTTTATTAGAGTTACAAAAATAACACATTTGTAATTTTTAATAATATAATATAATTTTATTTTGTCTTTTGAATGCCGTCAAAAGATATTTTTTATGTTTGCCCCAATCAAAAATATTCACAATCAAAATAGGCATGTTTTTGAGAGAAAAACAATAATAACTCCCATACGGAAAGAGATAACGAGTTTCTTCACTCACCAAACTACGCATTTTTCCAAGCTCTAAAAGTGTTTCATAGACTCCTTTGATGAGAAATTTGAATTGAAAACTCTAGAGCCAGAAAACCAATTTTGTTCGGACCACCCTATGTCACCGTAGGAAAATAGCTCTAAATCGGTCAATTTAAGAGATATAAAAAAACTTTTTTTGGCAAAGTTGCTTGAAATTGAATGGTCTACAACTTTGCTGAAGCATGTATAGTATAATTTCTACAAATAAGAAAGTTAGTTACACAATTTCTATGAAGATGTGGTCCACCCTAATTTTCAATAACACCAAACAAAGGACCTTACTAATACAAACAACTTTGTAGAAGACCGTTTTTGTCTAATGTTTCATTCTAAAGCTCAAAATTCATCTTTCCGCGTAAAACTGATTCCTGGACCACTGTGCAATGTTTCAACATTGGATATTCTTTGTAACTCATTGGTACTATACCTGGGAGGAAGCTCCCTACATCGTTATAGCTTAAAATACTCTCTCATATTATACTGGAAACAGTTTCTACAAACCATTTGGGTAGCGTTGTTTTTATTTTACTGAATGTAGTTCCAATTAATTGCTTTAAAAATTATACTCATTTGACTTTTCTTTTTATTTCAGGTACGTTGCTCAGTGTTCCATCAGGGTATATATTTAACATTCACAAAAGGTATAATAGCATAAGACAACCATTAAGCCAATTTTTTCCCAAGAAAGTTCTTGATACAAAGGAGAAAAGTACAAAGGAATGAGGGGTCATTCACAAATTATGTTACGCTCCAGCCAAGCGTGACAAGCCTTGCAACATTTTTGGAGGTTTCATACAAAAAGCAGAATAAAAGAAGGAAAGGGTTTCAAAAACATGTAAATTTTGCGTGATATAATTTGTATATCATCGCTGATTGATTATCACGGATTTCGATCAAATTGATTTACATTAGGGCGTATTTGATACAACTCATACATTGAATTATAGGGGCACCAAACGATAGACGCAGACTCGAGTTATGATCGTACCAGAGTTGTGTAAAGTGCACGCAAACAGTAAGAATCGTGGAATTTGGCAATTTTAAATATAAAACCAAGATTTCTATTGGCTTTAGCAATAATCACAAAATAGTACTCCACAAATGATAGTTTGGTGTCAAGTAGCACCTCTAATTCCGTGACAATGGTGACTCGTTCCAACTAAACACCAGTCATATTGTAATTCCAAATGATTGGTGTTTTCCTCGTCGTGAATGATATTATATAGCATTCAGAGATACTTACAGTCAGCTTATATTTCATGCACCAGCCTTTGCAGTTCCGTACAGTTCTCTATAGATCTTACAAGCAAAAATTTTGAGGTCATCCGCATAGAGAAGCTTGCAACCCTCTGGCTGCACTAGACAATGTCGTTAAAAGTATCTAATTATTAAGGCGAAGATTGAATCAAGCCAAACTTCAAATTTTCAAAAGCACGGATCTGGAGAACCAAACATCCGTTTAAGCTGAAAACCTTATCGATTGGTCACTAGCTGGTGTCACTAGCGATTGGTCAAACGGGTGTTTGGTTCTCCAGATCCGTGCTCTTGAAAGTTTGAAGTTTGGCTTCGATTCATCTTCACCTTAAGTAATTCTAACCATTATCTCAAAATAGTAATCGTGTAAACGACTTAAATTTCATGATGTTTTTCACACAAAGGGAATAGATATCCTTTTGCTATTTTCCTCTCCTTTTTTAAAGTTTGTGATGTGATTTCTTACATTTTTCATTCCGAAATATCCTAGGTTGTTGTTGTTTAGATACAGCCCATACGTTCAGTCGTGTTTATCACTAAACGGTTATTTTATGTTTGTTTGTATACATTTTCAACAGTTTTAAAATCACGATTCCTGATCTATCGAGAGTGATGTGTTTTTGCTTTCTCGTGGTTATGTTGTGTTGCTGTTCGGTTCAGTGAAAACTGTGATTTTTTGTGAATTTGTGGATGTTTAAA
Organism: Aedes aegypti; assembly: GCF_002204515.2. Taxonomy (NCBI): domain Eukaryota; kingdom Metazoa; phylum Arthropoda; class Insecta; order Diptera; family Culicidae; genus Aedes; species Aedes aegypti. Next base: position 16,611 of record NW_018735511.1, on the reverse strand, counting down.
CTGGATCTGTTGTGAAGAAAACATAAACCATTCTTTGCTCTATCCTTGCGGGCATAAATTGAATGAACGGTTGCATGCTACATTCGATCCAATTCACTACAACACATTGAAGCGCTGCACGTTGTCTACGAAAGCGATAGCTTGTTCGTTGGCGATACAGTCTGTACTCCACTTTCAGCTTTCCATTGACCACTAAATGGCTTGTAACAAGTGTCAGAAAGTAACCAATGATTCTGATCATATCGTTTGTCGTGGATATTGTGGTAATTCGTTCCACATGATCTGCGTTAAGCTGGATTATTCGCTTCGTGGCATACTGAAAGATCACGATAAAAAATCTGCTTTGGATGTGTGACGATTGTGCAGAATTGTTCTCCAGTGACTACTTCCGGAAAATGTCTTCTCGTTGCACGATGGAAAATGTACCTGATGAAACATCTATTAATCGCTCAAAGATGACATCGCAGGATTGAAAGAAATTGTTAGCACTCTTTCTTCTAAAGTCGATGCACAACCGACTACTCCTCTATTATCCGTGCCATGGCCTGGTACGAATAGTAAGATAAGGCATAATACGGTTCCGAATACGCCGAAGCGTGTGCGCGACGATGGGTTTTCTAGAGAAAAACCATCTAACTCTCGGGGTACCAAACCAGCGTCCGAAATGATCAAAACCGTTGCACCACCTGAGGAATTATTCTGGGTTTACCTGTCAGCGTTTGATCCCAATACGTCCGAAAACGACATGGTTGAATTCGTCAAGAATTGTATGGAGCTCACAGCGGATGTGGAACCAAAGGCTGTGAAGTTGGTCCCCAAGGACAAAGATCTTCAACCTTGGAGCTTTGTCACATTCAAGATGGTGTAAATAAATCGCTTAAGGATGTAGCTTTATCCAAAGATACTTGGCCAGAAAACTCTATTTCGAGAGTTTGAAATCATTCAAAAAACAACGGAGAGTAATAAGAGTTTCCACTGGGAAGAGTCCACACAGCGGCAGTAAATCAATTTGGGATTCCGGGACGCAAGCCTGCCCTCAGCTTTATGGAAGCCTCTAACCCGCCATCACAGTCGAGCTCCTCCTGCCAGCGAACACAGCCGTCCCGGTCCTGTGTTTGGGATTGGGGAGGAGGTCTTCCAAAATTCGTATGAGGCAAGTATCTTTCAAATATGAACATTGCGTGCTCTGAAATACCTGCTGCTCCAGTCAATCGCCATCACACAATCTGCATCAATCTTCTCTTTCGCACACCGGACGCACGCCTGCCCTCACTTTATGGAAGCCTCTAACTCGCCCATCACAGTCGAGCCCCTCCTGCCAGCGACCAACAGCCGTCCCGGTCCTGTGTTTGGGATTGGGGAGGAGGTCTTCCAAAATTCGTATGCAGGCAAGTACCTTTCAAATATGAACATTGCGTGCTCTGAAATACCTGCTGCTTCCAGTCAATCGCCATCACACAATCTGCATCAATTTCTCTTGCACCACCGGGACGCACGCCTGCCCTCAGCTTTATGGAAGCCTCTAACCCGCCCATCACAGTCGAGCTCCTCCTGCCAGCGAACAACACGTCCCGGTCCTGTGTTTGGATTGGGGAGGAGGTCTTCCAAAATTCGTATGCAGGCAAGTACCTTCAAATATGAACATTGCGTGCTCTGAAATACCTGCTGCTTCAGTCAATCGCCATCACACAATCTGCATCAATCTTCTTCTTTCGCACCACGGGAGCACGCCTGCCCTCAGCTTTATGGAAGCCTCTAACCGCCATCCAGTCGAGCCCCTCCTGCCAGCGACCAACAGCCGTCCCGGTCCTGTGTTTGGGATTGGGGAGGAGGTCTTCCAAAATTCGTATGCAGGCAGTACCTTTCAAATATGAACATTGCGTGCTCTGAAATACCTGCTGCTTCCAGTCAATCGCATCACACAATCTGCATCAGTCTTCTTCTTTCGCACCACCGGGACGCAAGCCTGCCTCAGCTTTATGGAAGCCTCTAACCCGCCCATCACAGTCGAGCCCCTCCTGCCAGCGACCTACAGCCGTCCCGGTCCTGTGTTTGGGATTGGGGAGGAGGTCTTCCAAAATTCTCAAACAGGCAAGCATATAAGCATTCTGAACAATACATGCCCTGAAGTATTTGCTACTTCCAGCCGATCCGGACAGCAACGAGTTCCGTTACCGCTACAACAGGAACAACCTATTGGTTTCAAAGACTTTCCATCGAACGACTTTCGGCCATCTGCTTTCAGTCCATCTACAGAGCCCCACGGAAGCGAGCAGAATCGCATTATATCGACCTCTAATCGTCATCAGGACAATCTGCTGCTGTACTACCAAACCTGGGAGGTATTAATTCAACAATCGAGAAATATCGTTTGGCAATATCTGATCAGTGCTACGATATTATGGTTTTCATCGAAACTTGGCTAAATGATGACACTCTCTCTAGCCAGGTGTTTGGTCCTGAATACGAGGTGTTTCGATGTGACCGTAGCATAAAGAACAGTCGAAAAGCTACTGGTGGAGGTGTATTAATTGCAGTCAACTCAAATTTAAAGCCTAAGGCTATAGATAATACATCTTGGGAATGTCTTGAGCAAGTTTGGACGACAATTAACCTCGGTGATCGTAAGCTGTTCGTGTGTGCTGTGTACATCCCTCCTGATCGCACACGTGACATCGAGTATATCGAAGCCCACTGTAGATCTGTACACGCCATTCTCGAGACGGCTAGTGCCGTTGATGAGATTGTTGTGCTCGGAGATTTCAATCTACCTAGTATCTCGTGGATTTCATCAGACAGGGGTTTCCTCTACCCGGACACTAATCACTCCAATTCCACCCTGGAGCGGTCACTCTTCTTGATAGCTACAGCACTGCCACTTTACAACAGATCAACTCCGTCACCAATGAGAACGACCGTTATTTGGACCTATGTTTCGTTAGTGATTTGGATTCGTCTACATCAGTAGTGATGGCTCCTTGCCCTCTCGTTAAAATGGTTGCGCACCATCCCCATTACTCGTAACGATGAAGCACTCCTTGGTGCACGATTCCATTAATTCGTCCGCCACCTTTTCCTACGATTTCCATAAAGCGGATCATCGCAGTATCGCTGAATTGTTCACGACTCTCGACTGGGAAAATGTTCTAGATCTTAATAATATCGAGTCTGCGGCTCAGACTTTCTCCGCTATTTTGGCGTACGCGATTGACAGGCACGTACCAAAAAAGAGCCAGGAGCACAAAACCGGACCTCCTTGGCAAACCACTTCCCTGCGACGATTAAAAACGTTTAAAAAAGCTGCCTTGCGGCGGTTTACTAAACACCGCACAGTTCCACTAAGAATTGCTTATGTTAGGCTCAATCATAAGTATAAATATGCCAGTCAGCGGTGCTTCTCCAGATATCAGCACAATATCCAGCGAAATTTGAAGTCAAACCCAAAGCGCTTCTGGAAGTTCGTCAATGAGCAACGAAAAGTATCGGGACTACCATCTGCTATGAGGTTCAACAGCATCGAAGGCACGACTCCCCGCGAATTTTGCGACATGTTTTCGGAAAAGTTTGCAAGTGTGTTCTCAAGAGAAAATTTAACTGCGGATCAAGTTGAGCTCGCCGTTAGCAACGTTCCCGGTCATCTCATGCGATTGGAAGTTTTGATATCGATGAAACTATGATTACCAAGGCCTCATCTCATATGAAATCATCTTTCAACCCCGGACCGGATGGATTTCCTTCAGTTCTTCTAAAAAGCACATTGACGTTCTAGTTACTCCACTTCTTTTCATCTTTCGGGCATCGATTAGCAGCGGTGTTTTCCCATCTTGCTGGAAGATTGCTCACATGTACCCAGTGTACAAAAAGGGCGATAAACGTGACGTCAATAATTACCGTGGAATCACATCCCTATGTGCCGTCTCGAAGCTGTTTGAATTGGTAATTATGGAACCCCTGAAGGCTCATTGTCAGCAGCAACTGAGCGAGGATCAACACGGATTTATGCCAGGGCGATCAACTGCATCCAACCTTATTTGCCTTACTTCCTATATAATGGATAGTATGGTTCGCCGTAATCAAACAGATGTGATATACACGGACCTAACTGCAGCCTTTGATATGGTGAACCATGACATAGCAATCGCCAAACTAGACAGGTTTGGAATCAATGGCAGGTTTTTGCAATGGTTTCGATCATATCTGACAGGTCGAGAATTGAAGGTCGTTATTGGTGATTGTCAGACTGCTTCGTTCATGTCTACGTTCAGGAATCCCTCAAGGAAGCCACTTGGGGCCTTTAATTTTTCTGCTTTTCTTCAATGATGTACACGTCAGATAAAGGTCCCCCGGTTGTCTTATGCAGACGATCTTAAGATTTTCTTGAAATCCACTCTATCGAGGATTGCGACCTTCTCCAACAACAACTCTCTAGTTTGCAGATTGGTGTACTATCAATCGCATGATGTTAATCCCACGAAGTGCTCTGTGATCACTTTTTCCAGAAAGAGAAGTCCAATCCATTTCAGTTATCAGCTCATGGGTGCTGAAATCGAACGTGTCGACCACGTAAAGGATTTGGGAGTGGTCTTAGACACGACCTTAACTTTTAATCAACATGTGTCTTACGTGGTTGTAAGGCGTCACGTGTTCTAGGATGCATTTTTAGGATAGCTAAAAAACTTTACTGATGTGTATTGTCTTAAATCACTGTACTGTTCCTTGTCACGTTCTGTTCTAGAATACTGCTCGGAGGTTTGGAGTCCAAACTACTCCAATGGAGTCGAGCGTATCGAGTCTGTGCAACGGCGATTTCTTACGCTTCGCCTCCGTAGGCTACCGTGGAGAGACCCTTTCCGCCTCCCAGCTACGAGAACCGTTGCGATTGATCGATCTTGAACCCTTGCACGTTAGACGCAATACTGCCAGAGCTTTGTTTATCGCTGACTCTCTTTCAAGGTCGACTTGATTGCCCCACTATTTTGGAGCAAATCAACATAAATGTTGCACCCCGTACACTGCGCAACAACCTCATGCTCCCGCTTACGTTGAGACGAACCAATTATAGTATGCACGGAGCTATTAATGGTCTGCAAAGAACATTTAATCGGATAGCCTCAGAATTTGACTTTGACACTCCCCGGCGCACACTTCGCCGACGTTTTCAAGTTTTTTTGCAAACGCCGCTGGTGATAGTTGAATGTTTTGTGTAGTATTGATTGTGTTCACATTAAGTTTAATTTGACCTTTTTGTTAGTATTAAGACTAGAATTAAGTTGACATCATTGGGGCTGTTGATTGCCTGTTGATGTATTAAAGAATAAAGAATAAAGAATATCGTGTTGTTGTTGTTGTTTGAACCATCGCCGAAATCCGGAACCATCGCCAAAATCAAAGTATTCCATGTGTGCATCAAAATATAACTCATTTGTGATTTTTTCTGAAAATTTGATGGAACGTTGCATACATAAGGGCGTTTGATCAGATGTCTTTTTTTTCTGTCTTTATTAACAAGATTTTTAGCCCTGGACTAGGGTGATCAAAGTATTTTGGGCAGACCGTTACGCGTATATAATTTGGCCAATCAAACGGAAGTGGTCAAATTATATACGCGTAACGCTCTGTTTAAATCACATAAAAAGTTAATTAGGAAGAATGACAACCTGTCTTTTAAAACTGTTTTAAAATGAACCGCATTTTTCATATTTTTTTACCGTAAAATTTTGCATGCAATAAGCTCGCGTTAAAACACTAGGTAGTTCCTATCGGTTCCCACAAAAATTGTATGACAAAATGATAAGCCGTTTCATTCAGTTACTTACGACGTTTTTGTACCAGTGTTAAATCGACTCAAGCAGTGTTTTGTTTTGATTCTTGGTTAAGTCACTTTGTCTCTCCATACGAAAGTAATGGTTAGCATAGCATAGCAAAAACTGACTGTACATGTCAATGGTTGCTACTCCGTGATTGATCCGAACCGGTAAGAATTGCACTTCGATCCAAATGAATAAGGGATGGGATTTTCCGCATATTCTCGAAGTGCAATTTTAGCAGCTCTCATATTATTGATCAATAACGGCGCCGGCCAAGTCCTTACAGTCAGTTGGGAAGGGTAAGGAACGTTATTGTGTAATGATCGTTGCTTCTAAAGACCGAGAATACCTCTGCATCTCCACAATCATTACGGGACAGGTGTGGTTAGTGAGGGAAGAAAAAGATCTGGGAGTCACCTTTGGTCGGTGATGTGATCCATGGATTAGGAGGTAAAATATGTGATGTGATTTTTGTATCGCAGTAGCAAATATATTGAAAGAAATTATGAAAAAGTCGACATTCATAACATCGAACTATTCAAAGGTTATTTTTAGACGAAGACAGAAAGGATTGTGTATTTTGGAAGTGTATATAACAGAAATAAGAGTATTGTCGACACATGTAATGACGAACCATTCAAAGTATGTTTGAAAATTAAAATAAAATTAAAAAAAAGCTACGTTGCAACAAAAAAAATATAACTTACGTCGACATTCATAATGTCGAACTATTCAAAGGTTATTTTGACCAATGACGAAAACATAATGGTAAATTAAGTTTAAATGAAACGCGAAAAAGTCGACACTTGTAGTGACGAACCATTCATAGCTTGTTTGAAAATAAAATAAAAGATACTTATATCAACGATAAAAATGAATTATCAAAAGCATGAAACGATCTCACCAGTACTTCATCCTCGGCTGAACACGAAGCTTTTCGCACTTGATCAACACGAACCGAACACGATTGGTCCCACCAGAACATGCAACCGAATCAAAAGACCACGCACTATTGTCGATTTTTTTTCCGCACTCGAATGACGCGAACCGAACACGATTTGTTTTGATTCCGTCGCGCGTTCCATCGGAACACGCAACCAAATCAAAAGACCACGCGCTCTACTCTGGCCTTCGCAAAGCACTACCCAATCGAACGAAGCCATCGAAAACACACTCCGAGCGCGCGAAAATGAACCTCCATACGAAAGTAATGGTTAGGTTGCAAAACTTGAAAATCTTACTTACGCCGTTTTGTAAATCCTAAATTAAACGTTCTAAAGGTGAAACATCGAGTTGGTTTAGGGCGGAACGTGTAGAATTTCGTCTGTGAAACACGTAGGATTGATAAAGTAGGTTTATTAACTTTTCTGACTTAAGTCTGTTTGAATAAGTTTTCGAGAATTATAGTATACACTCCCGTGCATAAGTTTGGGTTCACCCCCTAAAAAACATACAAAAGTGTGCTGTCCATATCTCTGTGATTACACGTCCAATTGAAACTCTTTAAGCCGCATTCGAAAGGCAAAGAGCTATTCTTACTTCGTTTGTATTTTTCCAAAAACATTTTTTGAATTTTGTATACTAAATTTTTACTTGAAGTTGCGACATTTTTCAAAAAATACACTGAAAAATCATATCTAATTTCCTCAGCATTGGATCGACCAAAATTTAAAATCAAAGTGTCATTTAGAATCGTAATCTTATATTCTTTGAAGAGACCCTACGATATTTTGGCGGAAAAATCTGGAAGGTATTCAAAATCAATGAAACAGTCAGTCAAGCCATCGTGCAAAAGTTTGGGTTCACCCCTCAGTATGGTGTATCGTGCAAAAGTTTGGGTTCATCTGAACTTACTCAAATCTGTGAAATCTCAAACCAATCATGTGCGCCCCATTATAAGCGCTCAAAAAAGCTTTTAACTATTAGAAATGGTTGAAAAATGGCAGAGATATTGACAAAAATGATGTGCGTGCGGCTCAGGTGTACCCAAACTTTTGCACGATTTGCACCATACTGAGGGGTGAACCCAAACTTTTGCACGATGACTACGTTTGCTGGAATTTAAATTCAAACGGCTGTTTTGGTGTTATGAAATAGGAGTGACCGTTTTGCCCCACAAGTTGATTAAAATTTAGATCATTCAATACGCTTTTTAAGGATAAATTCAACACTTTTTTCGCATGAAATACATACTGAAAAATAACCAAGAAAATAATACGAAATCGCAACAAAAACAGCAAAAAACGTTTTTTAGAGGTTTTTTTACGTTTTTTGCCAGAAAAACACTTAAAAATACAAATAGAGAAGCATATTATTACATTTTCTTTTATCTCGGGTGAAAAACATCGTATCAAAGCACGTCGTTCGTTCAAATCGAGGGTGGCGCGTTTAACCCCAATGGTGCATTATACAACCAGTTCCCCTATATAACGAATTCTGCATCAATAACATACATATTTTATGTTGCAATTTTTTTATGCAGAACTGTACTAAAATCTTGTCGACAGGTTGATATAGCGGATTGAAGGATCCTGAAATTTTGTCAATATCTATGCAGGATTCCTCTTTAATTTGAGTTCTTGGCTAAAATCTTCGAAAAACTTCTAAAGAAATCAAGTAAAAGTGGTGTTGATAATGTTTACAATATAATTTCACAATTCTTTTTGTACGGCAGAAAATACAGTTTTTGGACCACCCTTACCGAAACAAGCATATCTGTGAGATTGATGTATATTTTTTAAACTTGAACTAAATTGGAGCACTTTAAAAAAATCCTTTCTCTTTGGACCTGCCGTGGGAGAACCGGATTTCAGTTGCCCTAGGCACAATTTTTTTACGAAAGGACTTCTGGTTTGTTGCAATCTCCCTATTGATAAAATAATCTTTAAATCACAAACCAAAAAAAACATCGACTTACGCGCGTCCTGTGGTCAAAAATGTAGTGGACATAGTTATTCCAAAATATTTTACCGATTTTCATCATACAAACTTCAAACTTGCTCAGTAGGGTGTGGCTTATTTTTCGAAATTTTTTAAAACCAGAACTTCGTGTGCTCTACTGAGTTTTAAATCACACAAAAAGAGGGCCTCAAAGTTCTAGCTAAAACTATTAATATTAAAGTGGCACAAGTCACTTTATTGACCTTCAGTGAAATTATCTTCGTTTTTTTTAACCAATTTCAAACTTTAGCACCATTCTCTTCAAAACTAAATTTACGGAAACTTTGTAGAACTTTAAATTTGTCTAAAACCAAAACTTGTCTTAGTTAAAAATCGTTTTCTCTAAATTTTTGCTGATCATAACATCATGAATACTTAACCAATTCCAAATATGTTCACATGATTTTGAAGTTAATTTAGTTGTTTTCAAACTGTGTATACAACACATCTAACTCTTTTTAATATATTCGAATCCTCTGAGCAGAATCACAATAGAAAGTAGAAGGAGATGGAGTTGTACCTTTTAATTCCGCCCCTAAATGCTTATCTTTGACAGATACGCGTATTTCGACTACCACTTGCAGTCTTCTTCAGTATCAGTTACTCGTATCCACTGTGTTTGCAAGTGGTAGTCGAAATACGCGTATCTGTCAAAGATAAGCATTTAGGGGCGGAATTAAAAGTACAATACTCCATCCACTTTTAAACAACTCTCTTATACCCAACCCCGCTTTTGAATTTTGTGTATTTTTTCTTAGCTCGGAAATTAAGACATTGTTTTTGGCCTAAAGCTTGGGCCATAACACGCATATTAGAAATATGCGACATATTACGACTTTTGAAACATTTTTGTATGTTTGGAAAATTGTATTGCATTTTAATGTGTTATACAAACAATTGTACATTTTAATTTTATCTACAATAAACCTATCACAGATTGGTTGGTGTAATTGAAATAATTTCAAATCAATTTTTACGTTACTTACACAGAAAATAAAATAATGTTCCAGGATAAAACAGAGATTTTATATGCTCAAAAGTACTGAAAAAACTCAAATTTTTATTATTGCCGCAAAACGGTACCTAGAAGAGGCTTCAAAAGAAAATTGAGAAGGGATATGGATGCTCAAAAATAACAATTAGAATAGAAGTATCAAAAACCAAAATTCATAAATGTGCGAATAAAAATATATCATTGTTCAAAATTTTTGATAGCGAAAAACGATACTTAGATCGAATAAAAAAAAAATCGTATTAGAGGGTTAATTAAAAATGGGTTCGACTAAGTTATGCAACAAAAACTACCCAACATGATTTTTTAATAAAAAATCGTTTACTTCTGATTTTGTAAGTTTTTTGCTAAATATGTCATGTTTACTATGAAACTAAAGTTTATAAAGCATCTTATTATAAAAACGAGTTAGATAGTGCATATACAGTCGCCTCTCCACATCTCGATATCGAAGGGACCATCGAGATAGGGAGAGATCGAGACAAAGAACAAATTTTTGATGAATACTAGATTGAAAAACACTCCGTTGCCAAGAAAGTAATAAACAAACAGATGCCATTTTGCGCTCCTAATTTGTTTTGAATCCCAAAACATTGGTCTAGTAACCTATGACACTGGTCATATCGACATACGGAGAGAAAATTGGGAACAAATAATCAGTGCGCATCGGTACCTTCGTGCTGTGCGTACACGAATTTCCTCTCTGCTCTTGGAAGTTTTCTTAAAAACTACCTAAAGCAATAAAACAGTACTTTTCAGTGCTACAAAAACAGTAATTTTTCAGTGCTAAAAATTAAAAACGGTACTTTTCAGTGCTACTAAAACAGTACTTTTCAGTACTGTTTTTCTTACTATTGATCCCTTTACGATTCCTTGTTTGGACCCGTGCCTTCGATTTTTCGTTGGACCCGTTGGCGAAAGCTAGCGGTGGTAATCCTTCTTGGACACCGTCTAGGGAAAAAACCTCTCGAAGGTCACGTCTTTCTCGTTTATTAACTAAACATGGTATCAACAACTAACAAAAGGAAGGGTGAATCTCTGAATTCACTACTTCCTTCCCAAAAAAGTGGATTTAAAACTGTCACTACACGTGGCAAGAATGGAAGAAAGGGACGTTTCTCCCGGAATGCGAACTTTCTTCCAAGGGTGAAATGAATAATTGTATCGAAAATGAGCAATCAGTTCGATGCTCTAGACAAATTTTTCCGAACACCAAATCGAAGCAGCCTCTAGCCCAGGCTCTTTGATTCAAGTGAGGAAGCAAAGAGTGCCGCCTATCGTGGTCAGTTGTTCCGAATTTGGGGGATTTAGGCAGGAGATCTTGAACTCCATTAGGGGAATCAAGGTTTCCTTCCAAATCGCAAAGAAAGGAGACTGTCCGCGTTTTGCCGGAAACTCTTAAAGATCGCGAACTTCTTTCTCAGACATCTTGAAGAGAAGAAGCACAATTTTTTTACTTATGACGACAAAACTGAACGTTTGTTCAAAGTTGTCTTGAAAGGTCTCTCAAGTGACTATAAATCACCTGAAGAGATCAAAAATGGAATAAATGATTTACTTGGATTTTTCCCCAGTCCAAGTAATCATTATGAAAAAGAGAACCCAATCTGGCATTGTTCGGAAAGGGCTTTCTCAAGAATATTATTTAGTTCACTTTAACAAAAAAGAACTAAATAATATTAAAGCTTTAGAAAAAGCAAAACTTTTGTTCGATGTCCGTGTGACATGGGAACATTTCCAGAAACCTGGAGGAAATTACCAGAACCCCACTCAGTGCCGTCGGTGCCAAAAGTGGGGTCATGGTACAAAAAATTGTCGCATGGATGCTAAATGCATGATTTTGCGGAGGTTCTTCTCACGCTAAAGACGTCTGTCCAGTGAAGGAAGATACCACCAAGTTTATATGCTGTAATTGCGGGGCTAACCATAAGTCCAATTTTTGGAATTGCCCTTCACGCAAGAGAGTCATTGAGGCTCGTGCCAGGCAGATGAAAGATAATATCCGTTACGATAACGGTCGTTTCCGGAATTTGCCTGGTAGAGTATCGAACAATGCTCATTTTTCAGTTAACGATCGCTTGATCATGAATCATACCCATCAGGAAGATCATAATCATGCTCATTCACAAACTAATTTTAATCCGTCGGGTAGCCGTTCGAATCTTTCAATTTCGAATGTATCTACCCACGGTAAATCCTTTGCCGATATCGTAGCAGGTAATTTGAACTCCTTCCCCTGTTCGATCCATGAGGTACCCATTCTACTTGTTTCAAATCAAATGGAAAAAACCCTACCGCCACAGTAACTCCGCTTCTTCGTCTACCGAAATTCTAATGGGAAATCACATGACAATGTCTGCCTCTGATTTTAATTTTCTAACTGAAACAATTTGAATCTTAATGATTGATGCAATGTTCAAAGCCACCACTATGACTGAAGCAGTCCAAGTAGGTGTAAATTTACAAATCAAATTGTTATTGGATTACGTTTTTCTAATGGATCCAAATAATAATTTAAATATTTTAAATTGGAATGCTCGTTCTCTGAATGGTAAAGAGGACGAGCTGTTTAATTTTCTTACGGTTAATAACGTGCATATAGCAGTTATTACCGAAACGTATTTAAAACCTGGATCTAAACTCAAAAAGAGATTCCTAACTTTTTTGTTTATCGTAATGATCGACTTGATGGGGCATGTGGGGGAGTTGCAATCATCATTCATAGGCGTATAAAACATCAACTGTTTTCATCATTTGAAACTAAAGTTTTTGAAACTTTAGGTGTTTCTGTTGAAACACAGTTTGGTAAATATACTTTCATAGCTGCCTATTTGCCTTTTCAATGCTCTGGACAGCAAGTTAATTTGCTCCAAACTGACTTGCGTAAATTGACTCGCAATAAGTCAAAATTTTTGTCATTGGTGACTTTAATGCCAAACATCGGTCATGGAATAATTCTCAAAGTAATTCCAACGGCAGAATTTTATTTGATGAGTGCTCTTCAGGATATTTCTCAATTCAATACCCTGATAGCCCTACATGTTTTTCCTCTTCTAGAAATCCATCTACGATTGATTTGGTCTTAACCGACTCTAGTCATCTTTGTAGCCAACTGATTACTCATGCTGATTTTGATTCTGATCATGTCCCTGTTACATTTCAAATATCCCATGAAGCGATTCTCAATCCTATCAGCTCCACTTTCAATTATTTACGAGCCGACTGGAATATATATGAAAACGTATGTTGACTCTAATCTTGATGTTAACATTTCTTTAGAAACTAAACTTGATATTGACAATGCTCTTGAAACTTTAACAAATTCCATTGTTGAAGCCCGGAGCATTGCAATTCCAAAATGTGAAGTAAAATTTGAATCCGTGATTATAGACGATGATCTTAAACTCTTGATCCGTCTTAAAAACGTGAGGAGAAGGCAATTTCAACGCACTCGCGATCCTGCTATGAAAATTATATGGCAGGATTTGCAGAAAGAAATCAAAGAAACGTTTTGCTCAATTAAGAAACAAAAATTTTGAAAATAAAATTTCTCAATTGGACCCTGGCTCTAAGCCCTTTTGGAAATTATCTAAAATCTTGAAAAAAACCTCAGAAGCCAATACCGGCATTGAAAGAGGAAAACAAATTATTACTAACTAATTGCGAAAAAGCTCAAAAACTTGCTATGCAGTTTGAAAGTGCGCACAATTTTAATTTTAGGACTTACTAGTCCAATTGAAAATGAAGTTACTCAGGAGTTCGAAAATATTCTCAATCAAGAGAACGTTTTCGAAAATGCCTGGGAGACTGATTTGGGAAGAAGTGAGAACTATTATTAAAAAATTCAAAAATATGAAAGCTCCTGGCGATGATGGAATTTTCTACATCCTCATCAAGAAACTTCCAGAAAGTAGCTTATCATTTTTAGTTGATATATTTAACAAATGTTTTCAATTAGCATATTTTCCTGACAAATGGAAAAATGCTAAGGTTGTTCCAATTTTAAAACCAGACAAAAATCCTGCAGAAGCTTCTAGCTATCGTCCAATCAGTTTGCTTTCCTCCATCAGTAAACTTTTTGAAAAGGTTATTTTGAACAGAATGATGGCCCACATCAACGAAAATTCAATTTTTGCCAATGAACAGTTCGGATTCCGCCATGGACATTCGACCACTCATCAACTTTTACGTGTAACAAATTTGATCCGTTCCAACAAATCTGAAGGCTATTCTACTGGTCTTGCTCTTCTAGACATAGAAAAAGCATTCGACAGTGTTTGGCATGAAGGTTTGATTGTAAAATTAAAAAACTTTAATTTTCCAACATACATTGTTAGAATAATTCAAAGTTATCTGTCAAATCGTACACTTCAGGTTAATTATCAGAACTCCAGATCTGAAAGACTTCCTGTAAGAGCTGGTGTTCCTCAAGGCAGCATTTTGGGACCAATATTATACAATATTTTCACATCTGACTTACCTGAGTTACCTCAGGGATGTCAAAAATCTTTGTTTGCGGATGACACAGGCCTCTCCGCCAAAGGACGAAGCCTGCGTGTCATCTGTAGTCGATTGCAAAAAAGTTTGGATATTTTTTCTTCATACTTGCAAAAATGGAAGATTTCTCCTAATGCTTCCAAAACTCAACTAATAATATTCCCACATAAACCAAAAGCTCTTTATTTGAAACCTTCAAGTAGACATGTTGTCACGATGAGAGGGGTTCCAATAAATTGGTCAGATGAAGTTAAGTATCTAGGGCTCATGCTAGATAAGAATTTAACTTTCAAAAATCACATTGAGGGCATTCAAGCCAAATGTAATAAATATGTAAAATGTCTCTATCCCCTTATTAATAGAAAATCAAAACTTTGTCTTAAGAACAAGCTTTTGATATTCAAACAAATTTTCAGGCCAGCCATGTTGTATGCTGTACCAATATGGACTAGCTGTTGTAATACCAGGAAGAAAGCTCTGCAGAGAATTCAAAATAAAATTTTGAAAATGATTCTGAGGCTTCCTCCCTGGTATAGTACCAATGAGTTACATAGAATATCCAATGTTGAAACATTGGAACAAATGTCAAATAAAATCATTAATAATTTCAGGCAAAAATCGTTACAATCTTCTATTGCCACGATTAATGCGTTATATGTTTAGGTTAAGTTAGGTTAAGTATATTAAAAACGTTTTTTTTCTCTTATAAGCAGGTGAAATCAACTCACCTGTAAAAAATCTGAACTGCTACGGCAAATGAAATGTAATATGTTGTTAACAAAATGTTAATTAAATCTTAAATTTGTTTTACCAAATTAGGATGATAGTGTTGTCTAATAACACAGAACACCTAGATATAAGAATAATGAATGGAATGTTTGGAATGATACTAATAAAGAAATTGAAAAAAAAAAGAAAAAAGGGAACAAATAATCAACACACGCATCGAGATATGGAGAGAGAAAATGTATGTAGACTGAAGGGACTTATGAAATCATCGACATAGGGAGAGATTTCGAGATGTAGAACATCGAGATGTGGAGAGTCGACTGTATTTTAAACACACGCAAAAATAGCTTGTTACAAAAATTATTTAAATATTATTGCAAAAACCTTTCCAAAAGTTTAACAAATGAGGAAAACCAGTTTCAGTTTTATTATTAACGTTTAGCTAATTTTTCGTTTAAAAATCTTGTTTTTTTGTTTTTGTGGAGTTTTTGTTAAATAGCTTGTTCAAACCCATTTTTTGTTTAATGTGTTGCATACACATTTTGTAAACAACTAAATTAGCTTGAAAGGGGTGTAAAAGGTTTGGAATCGATTGAGTTTTTATCAAGTTATGGTCAAGCAACCTCTAAAAAAATAAATAATAATAATATGGTCTTTAATTGATGATTTTTTTTAGTAAAATGAGAAAATTTTTTTTTCATAAATTTAATTTTTTGATACAATTGGAGAACGCCATTCATCGCTTATTGAATTATTTAAAAAAAGCGAACAAATTGACGCAATAACAAACACATCAAAATGGATTGTATTAGAGCAAAATTCATATGATTTTATAATATATATTTTTATAAAAATAATGTCATACTAATTAAGGTGGTTAACATGAGTTTATCAATAATTTTATTATGGCAGATCAAAAAAATGCTTTTTAGCTGTCATGGTTTGATATTGTTGATGAATGAAAGTAAATTATTTCCAACTAGTGCAATGTATACAGCCTTATTTTTAGAATGAGCGGTGAATGGCTCCCTAAACCTGTATCGTTATAATATTCAACTTTTTTTCTACAAAACTGTTTCATATCCATGGCCCGCCAATTATTTTTTGGCTCCCTCAGTGATCTAGTGTACAAAAATAATTGGCAGGCCAAGGATACGAAGCAGTTGACCAGGAGGATCCGGAATTGTATCCGGAAGATGAATGTCAGTGCCATCTAGCGCTCTTATGATAGCATCGCGTCAAAGTTGCGTCGTACGGCTGATCAAGGCCTTTTCCCAATATTCATTGACGTTTTGTTGAAGAATAGATATTATACTTTGAATAAAATATAATGAATCTTTAAAAAAATATATATCTCTCTTTCTGGCATTACGTCCCCACTGGGACAGAGCCTGCTT
This sequence comes from Aedes aegypti, assembly GCF_002204515.2. Classification (NCBI taxonomy): domain Eukaryota; kingdom Metazoa; phylum Arthropoda; class Insecta; order Diptera; family Culicidae; genus Aedes; species Aedes aegypti. Next base: position 229 of record NW_018735511.1, on the reverse strand, counting down.
CTCAGCTTAGTGTTCTTATGAGCACTTCCACAGTTATTAACTGAGAGCTTACTGTGCCAATGACCATTTTTGCATGCGTATATCGTGTGGCAGGTACGAAGATACTCTATGCCCTGGGAAGTCGAGAAAATTTCCAACCCGAAAAGATCCTCGACCGGTGGGATTCGAACCCACGACCCTCAGCTTGGTCTTGCTGAATAGCTGCGCGTCACCGCTACGGCTATCTGGG